>NC_081408.1:764510172-764787672 GCF_030272615.1 Cryptomeria japonica
GTAATCACAAGTGTTGCATGGAATGGCATGTAACATGACAAAACCCTAACATAAACACATGCTTGCAAATGAATGTTGTAATGTTACTCCAATAGATGAATGATGAATATTTGAATGCTTGATGATTTATACCTTTGCCTATGCTTGCTTATGATCCACTTTGATTGAATTTTGCCTCCCACTCCTCCTTATGCAAATAAGAAAACCAACTCCCTTTTATACATGCCTCTTTAAGATTAATTCATCTCATAAAAGGCTGACATTGGGGAGATTTAGGATTCCGAAGTGCAAATGGGGCTGGGGGAAACTATCTTGGGGCCACCCTAAGAGGGCGGGATAGGGGCATCACACGCCTATCCAAGGGGGACAGGGGCACCACACCCTTGTCCTAGGGGGGATAGGGGGACTACGCCCTTTTCCTTCCCTATCTTAAGGCCCAAACAGGGTCTTGAGGCTATCTCAGGGCTCAAACAGGAAGGGATCAAGGGTGAAAATGTAGAAATAGGTCTTGGTTGGGGAAGAAAATGTCATTGCTGAGGTGAAGACCTAAAATGTGGTTAAAATTGCAGGAGGCACAATTTTATGACACTACATTTAGCCCCCACTTTAGTAGGAGTATTGCTTACGCCACTACTACTGGTAAACTAGAAGAAAGAGAGAGATGAAGATGCGAGATGCAGAGCAAGATCACAAGGAGTATAAGATGTCACTAATATTGAGGAAGCAAGCCCCCAATATTAGGATCTTAACTCACTCAAACATATGCAAGAGCATATACAACAAAAGGAACAAGATGCACAAAACAAAAACAAAGCACAAGAGACATACGACAAGACAAGACACAAGACAAAAAACCAACTAGCCGAAGAGACCTCGATACTTAGATGTCTCAATAATTAATCAAGACACAAAGAACAATGCCATCATATAAACATGAGCGATCACATAAAAGAGAAAATCTGACATCAACCATGAACCATTAATAGTAAAACTATGAGTTCATGAGAGGAAGAAGAGAGAGGACATGAATACACACTTTGGTGATCCATGAGAAGAAAGAAACCATGGATGTCTCACCCTTAAAACTAGGTGATCCATGGTGAGATGAAAATGGAAAATATCTCCCCTAGAGCCTATCTAGGTGATCCATGTAAGGGAGGAGAGTGGGAACACCGTTAGTTCCACCCAACCTACAAAGCGTGTGTGTGCAAGTGAGGTTCGAAGCACGTCATAGGAGTCTATGCCCGAGTACACTACAACCTTTATAAAATGTATAATACATGTGTCAAGAAAGGTGTGATATATTTCTCTAAGAGTTTGTGCTCTGGTTCCAAGAATAACAACCCCACATAAAACAAAAGTGGCATCATCTTGCTCTAAGAGACCGTGCTTTGGTTCTAAGAATGACCCACTATAAAAAGTGACTACATCTTGCTCTAAGAGGATTCCCTTTGGTTCCAAGGATGTCAAGCACTGTACAAGAAAAGTGATGATATATTTCTCTAAGAGGTCACCCTCTAGTTCCAAGAATGTCCCACTGTGCAATGTATGAAAGAAGTATAGTACAAAGGAGCAGTGTGGGTGCCCCCCCCACCCTTAAGATGTCAACATAGGTTGGTGTTGATATCTTAAGGAAATTAGAATAAGGATACCTACCTTCAACACAAAGAATAAATCCGTTATGCAACAATGTCATAAATCCAAGCAAGAGAGGGAATACACTTGAAGCAAGGATAAGCTAGTTGAAAAGAGATATCTTGCTGTAAGTGTAAAGGTGATCCTTGGAGGAGAAGAGATATTTGTTCAAAAGACATCTAACCCTAAGAAGAGTTGTCTTAGACAAATATAACATCTTCTATCACAAAGAAAATAAGATAACAAGAATGCAAGCCTTCCTCCTATTCCTAGGTGAAAGGGATTCTCAATGAAGGATGACTCACATTTAGCCCCGAGAGGGATGGGTGAATTTATCATAGATGTACATTACCCAGTGTGAAAAGAGGTTGTAGTCAAGGACTGACACCTCTTGTATAAGAAAGAATCCTTGAGAAAACAACCAACAATTTCACACAAGGAATGACATCAAGTAATAAATCTCACACCATCCACATAATAAGGAAAAGTGGATCCTTAGAGAAAGAGAGAGGGAGAGAGATCATTTCCCCCCAAGTGTAGGACAATGAGAAGAATTACACAACTTCTAGAGAGATATTTCTCATAAAAGACATACCATTTCAAGCAAGGAATACATCCTAACCAAGGAACAAACATGTGCTCACATGAAGGATAACTCCATTCAAGAAAGGACATCAAGTTATGAATAACACAGTAGAAGAGGTAATTTTCAAATAGAGAGAAAGAAGAAGAAGGAGGTTCACAAAAGGTTTTCTAAGGAGAGATTGTTCATAATAGACATACCATTTCAAGAAAGGAAAATATCCTAAGCATGGAACAGACATGCGCTCACATGAAGGAAAACTCCATGCAAGAAAGGACATCAATTTTATGAATAATGCACTCCATAAAGAAAATAGTGAAACCTTAGAAAGAGGAAAAGGAATATTCTTTCCCCCCAAGCATAGAGGCAAGAATAAATAGGCTATTATGTTGCTCACTAAGTATGATTGCACTTGAAATTGTACCACCACAAATGACAAAGATCCCCCAATAGGTAGGCTAACTATGTCACATAGGAGGAGCAACATAATAGGAATTTGAATGTTATTTTAAATGATCATGATGAATATTCCATTCATTGCCAGATGTTAATTTTAAAATGCCTAAATCTATGTGTAATCAAATAAATTTGTCCATTTAATTAAATGAATATTTTCTATTTATTTGATTATTTATCCACTAGCCAACATTTAATTAAATTAATATTTACTTAATTCATCCTTACACTCTTCTGCTATTAATTAAATAAATTATCTAATTTATTTAAATTAGTTCATTAAACGACACCTCTAAATCAATTAAATAAATTAAATCATATTTATTTAATTTAACCCCTTTCCTCCTTTAAATAAATAAATTAAACATTTATTTAAATCCCTAAACTACCCTTCACTTGCATTCTCCTACAAATGCAAGTTGCAAGCACAATTGAAATTAATTAATTTTATTTTAATTTAAATCCTATTTTTCATCACCCACCAAACCCACTTGCAAATCCTAAATCCCCTTCTAGAATCTTCTAACCACTTTCTAAATTCTTCTAACCACTCCTAATTAACCTAATCCCATGTCCTAATTATTATCACATTCCTATAATGAATAATGATGAACAACAGAACCCTAACTAGTACTGAGAGGGGGGGGGTGAATAAGTATAGACAAAAACTTTCTCAACAACTTATCATGTTAAAGCAATACCAACTGGTTGTCATCATTACTGGACTTAACCATGGCAATACTGATTAAACATAGTAAGACTTCAGACACCATAAACTGATAAGTCTGAACACTTCAAATACATTCAATACTTGATATCAACTTCCTATAAACATATGTATGTGGTATACCAGTAATACCTTACCCTAATAACTCTGCATGCATAATCTTTCAAACAAAGAATACATAATCATCACATGAAAAATGCATAACACATGACACACAATTTTTTCACGTGGAAACCCAAATGGGAAAAACCATGTGGGGATGAATACCCACAAGCTTGTTTTTGAACTCTTTCGAAGCTCGCTCTGTTAGGAGCCTAGTCTAGTTAAAGACTTTACAATAAGGTTCTGTTAGGAATTGATCCTGTTAAAGATCACCCGGTTAAGAGATGGCTATATACCCTGTTAAAGGTTGAAACCCTGTCAAAGGTTACCTTGCTAGAGGATTTCAAGAACTCAATGATCTTGAGTCACCCAGTTAAAGGATTTACAATAAGCCTGTTAAAGCTACTCGATAAAGGGATTTTCCAACTGTTAAAATGTTTAGAAGACAACAAGTAAAACTCTGATCTGATAACAACACTACATGCCAAGATAGATCCTTTTCATTTCCTCTACTCTGCAATCACACTCTACAATTTTCCTCTTACTGGTCTGGCAAGTATCTCATCACTCAGATACACACACATAATTTTTGCCAACAACCTTACAATTACAAACATCATCGACCTTATAGAGAACAGTTAGGTCAGTAGCATAAACCCTAAACCCTAAGCATCTTAGGTTTACAACATAGGCTGTCCAATCCTGATCGTCCAAACATATTGCATAGAGTATTACAATTTCAAATAGATCAATAGACAATCTGCATCATTCATTCTTCATCGCACATGGGAATTAGTAACCCATCACACTCTCTTCTCATACCGCTAAGAAGAATGATCTTTCTCGAGGTAGACATTTAATGCAATCAATATTCTCATGCAAGATCCTCAAGGAAATCCTTCACGTGCACAAAGATGACGTGGCACCTCGATCTCATTCACATCTCTTAGCTAACTCATCACAGAGTATCATCGGTTGCATTGCACAAGCTGGATTTCCAAACAGGTAACCCTAGAGCCGAGACTACCAACCGGTAATCACACTTAGTGACACCTCGACACTGGTTCACTGCATCTCTTCATACCTCTTCATACCGGTTCACCAACTTCTTTTATACCGGTATACTTATACTTATTGACATCAATGACAACATACATTATCATCATATCAACATGCCAGTTCATGATATGCCAATAATATCCAACATCCTAAGAAACTTGAAGTCACTTCTCAAAGCCTCCAAAGTCTTTGAAAAACATTTAATACTTTATGTGTTCAACAAGCTAACCTCTAAAGTCTTCCAAACCACTAATGGCTCTTACATGACCATTAATGGCTTTGGCATAACCATTTATGGTTAAATCAACTCACCCACATGGTTAGAGACTTTCCCTCTAACTCAACCTCCATGTAACCCATGTGTCTCCTCAAGCATTTATTGCTTTGACTATGGTTATCCTGACTAACTCTTGCACAAGAGTTTATCCATTGGATAAAGGCATTATTCTTTGAATAATGAATTTATTCATTCAACTCAACATTAACCTTACCTCCCAAGTTAACCCTCACATCATGTCAAGCATTTAATGCTTCTTCCCTCTCCCCTCAAACCATCTCATGTTGACATTTGTCATCCTGGGATTGGATTGAAAGCCCTCACATGGATCATAAACCCTTCAATCCTAAACCTTGTTAAAATTACTCAATCTCAACAATCCATTGCTCCATTTTTCCTATAAATAGAGCCCATTCCTTCATAATCCAGATCCAAAAATCTTGTGTACATCTAAATTATAGTGAATTTAGGAGAGCATTTTAGCATAATCTATATTTGTCTTTTTGGTTAAAATTAACAATAGCATTTGATTAACTCATCTTTTATTTAGTTGTTAGCTTGCATTTGCATACTTTCACAATCATATCACAATCTTGAATCTCCATAAGACTTCCATAGTAGTGCACAACTTAGAGCTACACTCATGGAACTTGGAGAGGAGAGAAACAAGGGAGGAGAAACTATGAGCATCTTGGTTAGCATTTAGAGGAGTATAATTTATCTATTCTATGTTTTTATGCTTTCTATTTCATGCTTAATATCTCTCTTGGTATGCCTGTTTAGGATAAACTTTTGTTGCTAACACTAATGTTTTCTTCTTGTGTTCTTGTGTGTGTTTCCATCAAACAGATTTTCTAACCCTTTTTGCAGAGCATCATTTGGTGAACCCGACGTGAATCGAACATGCAACCTTCTGATTCAATTTTTTTGAAAACTACTAACTTTTCATGTTTTAATTGACACACAGGTCGCGCTTTAGCGCCATTGATCACGCTCTAGCACTTTTACAAGTTGGTGATTTAGCACTATTGTTCACTAGAATAGCGCTATTGTCTCCCAACTAGCGCTATCGTTCTTCTTATAGCGCTATTGACCATTCTATTTAACAAAGTCTTTTTAGCGTTTTGTCCTTTTTATAGCACTGTTACACTTCTTTTAGCGTGTTTGTCTATTATTTAACGCTTTCATGTTAAATAGTGCTTCTATTTTCACACAGAGTAGTGCTATTGTAACAGAGAGTTGTAAAAAAAACTTTTTGTAACTGAAAACTCAAAATCTAGGCTTGTAGAAGCCCACTAAAAACTTCATTTTTGATTTTTCACTAACTGTTTGTCTTTTGTGTAGGTTTTTAAATTAGATTAGGAAGAAAATTTATATTTTTCTACCTTTTCAAAGTTGGCTTAAAATGATTTCACTTTTTATTTTAGCTTAAAAATAAAGTTCACATTTCCTTTGGAGGCATAAAATGAATCATACATTTTATTTGGGCTGGTAAAAAGAACCTCACTTGTCAAGATAAAAAGAACCACAAACTCAAACCCAACAAAATTTCTTTTTGCAAGTTAGGAATCATTGTATTTTGGGCTTAAAACAAGACAACACAAAGTTTCATTTCTTGCATTAAAAATCACAATCAACATTTCATTTGTGCAAGTTAAAAAGAACCCCCAATTTGTCAAAGATTGCAAACTCTATTTACTTCAAGCAAAAACATGCTTCAAATTCAGTTGACCAGGATTTCAAGTTCATAGATTACATAACATTTTGCCTTGAAAGTTAAAAAGAACACCATGATTGTTGGAGCAACATATCCAAATGGTTAGATCACATTGCTATAAACTTGGTTAAAAAGAACAAGTGTTTTCAGTGATTGGCACACTTGTGCAAAGTTTGTCGAGTGGTCCTACCTCTAACACAAACTATCCTCTCCCTTGGCTTTTGTGGTCCTGGGTGCAAGAGAAAAGTGTTAGTAACACTCAAAGTTTTATCTTTTTAAGAGAGGCCTACCAAGAGACACATCACTCTTGGGAACGACCTCACGTGGTAAATCCTTCGAGCCGCTATAGAAATCAGGTGTGAGCGAAAGCTGTAGCCTTGGGTATAGCTGTTCCTACAGTGTAACTTGTCGAAAGGACATATGGGCCCCACCACAAGTTACAAGGCTCTTAAGTGAGTCACTGCAAAATGAACTTATATCCAAAAACATTGAACATTACTAGACACCTTTTTATATAGAAGCCCACCCGTTCTATTGATTGAGGATATTTGTAAGAAGTTCAGTGCAAGAGCATAGATGGTTTTGCTCCCAAGATACTCACCATACATATTTCCTTGAGTAGAAACATGGCTTTTTGAAAGGCTACTTGTAGCTTGATAAAAGTGGTGATTCCCCCATCATAGGGATCATCTATTTGTTATGTTCATGCAAGACTTAGTATATCACATCCTTACCTGCCATGATGAGATTCATAAGGTATGTAGTACCAAAGTTGAAGAAATATCAAGATGTGGGCTGAAATTATCGCAACTGACCAATTGACCTTAGGGATAAAAAGTGTTTGACTTGTCTTCGTATTGTGTCAGACAAGTACAAATTTGAGCTGACTTCAGGCTTTGGAAACATATAAAATACACTTGTAAAAAGGGTCCAAGTTCATGATTGGGTTGATCTAGACCCACACCTATTTGTGCCTTTTGAGGCAACATTATTGTGCTTGTGTGCTTGCTGTGTTTTCTTGTCAAAGAAGGTCAAAACAAATAAAAAACCAAGTATTCATTCAACAATTTTCCATCAACATTTGACCACCAAACATCAAACAAAGTGCAAAAAAGATATCAAAGTATATGACCATGATTCAAATTTTGAGAAAGAGGAATCTTCATCAACATATCAACTTGAAGAAAAGATCATTAAGCTCAAAGGCTTTTATCAAAAGAAGGAAGTTTTTCTATATAAATAGACAAATTTTTCTCTCACATAGAGCCTTCTTACATCACATGCACTTGTATCTCCAAGGCAAAACCAATGGATTTGACAAAGAGCCTTTAGGAAGTAGAGCGTTCACACAATACAAAGCTTTAAGTTATCCAAAAATAAAGGAGGCAAGATCAACCTTGCTTTCTTTCCAAACATATGTATTACATATACCATAGCTCGAGAAGAACCACCAACTCTTGAGAGAGAGGAGGAAGAATTTGTTCCCTTTGTAACACAAAGTTTTTATTGGGGTTCACATCCTACCCATTTCCACTTTTACATTCAACACATCACAAACCACCTAAATCTCAAAACACAAAAGGGTCTTGTCCTTAGTTCTTTTTGATATTGCTCAAATCAAAACAACAACATCATTTTTAGAGTGCCTCTCATCTAGGATCAATCATCCTAAGAGTCATTTCTACGTAGGTTAAAGCTAGTATATGAGTGCATCCTCTCATTTCTAGGTAGCTTGGTTTGTAACACATCTCAAACCTTGCTATACCTTATCACATCAACATTATTGAAAACACAAGAGCAATTCACCAAGAATTCTTGTTGACATCCAACCTTCAAGTATTGGAGATTTATTATCACACAAACATTTCATAAAACTTTATCTTCCATAAAAAACATCATCCTCATTCGATTAACCATTTTCACAACACATCAACAAAATGGCTTACACTAGATCAACGAGAAACTAACAACCCAAAATTGAAGAGGAAGATGACACCCTCAATGTTTTTCAAGAGGTTGTTGGAGGAGGTACAAATTAAAAAGATCCTACCTTTCCAACCCTCGATGATATAGAAAAATCCCAACACAACCCCAAATTCAACACGCTTTTTGATGAGATCCTTCGAAACAATGCAGATGCACATTTCTTAAGACTTGCTCAGAACAGTGCCAAACTACCTCCTAACTTTGATACAACACAACTAAGACAAACATATGAACAAAGTTGTAATGAGGGTGGTAGAGGTAGAGATTACTTCCGATATGATCTTAATAATCAAGGGAATCCTCCTCCTCCTCCTCCTAACGAAATAGACATGTTGAGGCAACAAGTCAAGAATCTCGCCCAACAACTCCACAGTGGTGTGAAGACTACCCAGTTTCCACTGAATGATATTTGTGCCTATCCCTTTGATAGGAAACTACATATGCCACCTTTTCCATGAGGGTTTGAAACACCTAAGTTCGAAAAGTATCGGGGCAAAGGAGACCCTAGACATCATGTTCGAGAATTTCACTCAGCTTGTTTAGAGGTAGCTTATGAAGACATGTATCTAATGTGCCTCTTTCCTCAGAGTTTGGGGGAACAACCACATAATGGTTTTCCCGATTACCAGGTGGCATTAGAAAATTTGAGGAACTAGTTCAAAAGTTCATTGCACATTATTCACATAACATAGAACACGATGTTACCATGGTAGATCTATGCAATACCAAACAAAAGCCAGAGGAGCTATTTTCAGCTTTCCTACAATGGTGGAGACAACCATATAGCAGGCGTTCTCTTCATCTCCCTAAATGAGAGTTAGTGGAAATATTTATTTCCAAATTGAACGATGAAATGAAATTCCTCCTAGACATGAAGGGCACAAAGTCCTTTAAAGACATGATCACCCAGGGATTAAAATGAGAAAGGGCCCTTATCAAGAAAGAACTTATCAAGATATATAATGAATCAAAAGATGGCCCTCACCCATGTTTTAATAGTGATAAGCCTAACTTATGGAATAAGAACAAAAGCATCGTCAATGATGGGGTCATAGATACAAGAACCATAAAAAGTGGACAACCTGTGGTCAGATTTGCGGGACAAAATCCCCCTCCTAAAAACAACACCATTTCTCCTCCACAAAATCAAGGTCACAATGCACCACAAGAGGAACCAAGACAACAACAACAAAATTATAAACCAAAACTTACATACACACCCTTAGGGGAACCCATCGAAATAGTATTGCGTCAATTGGTCTCCTCAAATCTGGTGACCATACCAAAGACATCTAACTATGAACCTCAAGTCAAACCTCCATGGTGGAGAGATAATGAACATTATGAATTCCACCAAGGGAAAGGACATAAAATGAGTAACTGTCATAGAATGAAAGATCTTATTCAAGATCTCATTGACAGAGGAGAGATCGAAATCGAAGGACATGACCCTAAAAAGACCAATGATGATCATTTAATGTTTAAAGATCCACTCCCATCACATGATCAAAGAGTTCCTTCTACTTCAACGCGAAATGCAGATACTACAACTAATTATACGCAGACTATGTACAATTATACTGTGAGTCACCTATATGACGCAGATGAACAAATTGCAACCATCACCATCAAAAAATCACATCCTGAATGCAATGTTATTACTCGTCACACCAAGCTCACCATAAAAGAAGCTCCACAAAGATGAACACCCATCCCTAAGTAGCATAATCTTGTGGAGTAGTTAGATAAAATTCCCACACTCATCTCCATACTAGAGCTCTTGCACTTATCTCCATCCCACAAAACAATCTTGGACCAAGCTCTCCAAGAAGCATTAGTCCCCACCAACCTTAATACAGATCAATTTCAAACCATGGTCGACAGTCTCATGTCATCACCATGCCTTAATTTTTCTAAAAGTGACAATACATCCTTCGAACAACCTCATAACGCCTCACTCCATATTGAAGGATTTATAAACCAACACAGGATCAAGTGAGTCTTGATTGACAATGGTGCTGATCTGAATGTATGTACTTTGCAGTTGATCACCACACTTAGATATGCAATAGAATTAGTGGATCCCAACAAGAATATAACCATAAAAGCCTATGATGATGCAGAGCATTCTTCAAAAGGAGCTATTGTATTACCTATCAGGGTAGGGCCCATGGTAAAGCACATAATTTTCCAGGTTCTAGATCTTCCTCTGCGATATAATCTCTTGTTGGGAAGACCTTTGATACACACCATGCAAGAAGTCCCATCTACCTATCATCAATGTATCAAGTTTCCTCATAACGGTGTAGAAATCACAATCCTGGGCGATGCAAATCCATTTGCATATTGTAACAATATTAACCATCAACCAAAGATCACCATTCCTAACAACCGAGAAGCTATCCCTTCCACATCATATATTAGTCCAACCTCTCTTTCTAGTTCGATCAACCCTATACCAAAGCAAGAGAAGTTGAAGATGAAAATAACTGAGGAAGGTCCAGGTGAATATAATCTAAGCCAACTCTTTTGTGTTGGGCAATTACTCAACTCCCCTTAAAATCATGAAAAACCTAACAAGTTGCTTCAACCACCACTGGTCAAGCAAGCATGCACTTTGGCACAATTCATCCCTGGTAAGAGTTAGGCAAAAGAAACCATGGATGAGGACATAGAAGAATGGATCTACAAAGACCTTGACACCACAAAACACCCATAGGCTAAGCTACCCACAGACAAATATGGCAAAGGCCTTACTATCATGCAAAGGATGGGCTATGATGGCCAGAGTGCTTTGGGACCTTGCAAACAAGGATGACACAAGCCCTTAGAACCAGAATTAAAACCCAAAGATAATAATGGATTAGGATTGCAAAAGGAAGTTTGTCCTAAACTTAGATTCAAAGGAAAGCCTAGAACCCCTCCATATCAGCCTAATACTCAAAAGAGGCCACCTTTAATTATATCAGTAGTGCCAACAAAACCAACTGCACCAATAAGGCTGAGAATTCCATCAATAACATCGACAACACTACTCACACCATTAAAAATACCTGCAAAACCCATAATCCCACTAGAGGCACCAATAATCCTACCTGCGACACTGATAACCCTAGCTGCAACACCAATAAAAATACCTGCAACACCAATCATCCCACCAATCAAACCAACAATCCCATCAGTAGCAACAACCGCATCAATAACACCATCAAAAGTACCAGCACTTCTAGCCGCATTGACATAACTGGCGAACCCATCAGCAACATCAGTGGCACCCACAGTACCAGCAATTCCATCACCAGTAGCACATCAACCGATCACAACTGTAGTGTTCAACTCAAAGGATATCCCAGTTTGGTACAATAACCAGATATCTGAGAGTGATTCAAAGACTGACTCACATGAGTGGGAATTTGACTCTGTACATCTAAACACATCAGATGAATAAGACACATCACCCCCTCCACCTCGCAAAGAAATCCTTGTTTATGGAGAGGTACATATTAAAACCTCTTAGGTTCCTAAATTGGAAGCACCTTCCACAGACCCTACGTCACATCCTACACCTGATTCTGATAGGGAGAGTACCATCGATGACCTTCACCATAGTGTCTTAACCCTCATTGACACATCCCATGAAATTAACTTGATTGATGAGGTAATGCCCATTATCCATCCTAAACTCATTGAATGGAACCAACCTAATCCACAATTCCTTGACCAAATCCAAAAGGATGAGGCGATCATTGACTTTTTTGAACTACAGGATAACATACCAAGCAGGGATCACAAAGATGGATTCCCCATCAAACTTAATAGCGCAACATACTTTGGGGCGGATGCCAAACCTTCAGCTACAAAAATATCACAATAAAACATGGATCTTCCAGTGAAAACCACATAATGGCACTTGCTGATCCCAAAAAAGTAAAAATAAAGAGCGTATCCGATGGTGAAAACCTCTTTGAGCTGCCTGAGGATGAAAGGTTTGACATCCTCCCCTCCAGTACACATCAGGAATGATCAACAATCCTCATCGAGGAAACAAAATATTTCAATGTGGAGACCCTTGAGACTCCTCACCAAATACATCTAGCATCTCTTTTAACTCTAGAGGAACAACCTAAATTTGTAGAATTCTTCCAAAAGTGTCAGATCAACTTCACATGGTCATATGCAGACAAGCCCAGTCTTGATCCAGATTTAGTCATGAACCACCTCACTATAGAAAAAGGGGCTAAACTTGTCAAACAAAAGCTTCACAAGGTTCACCCCCAAATTGCTATACTAGTCAAAGCAAAACCTAAAAAACTCTTGGATGTTGGGTTTATCAGAACAATTGATTATGCAGTGTATCTCCAATATAGTACCTGTTGGTAAACCAAATGGGGGCATCCATATCTGTACAAATTTTAGAGATCTAAACAAGGCATGTCCTAAGGATGACTTCCCCTTACCAAACATCGACGTGATCATGGACCTAACAACATGACATGCCATTCTTTCTCTTATGGATGGCTTTTCAGGGTACAACCACATAAAGATTGCTCAAGAAGATCAACATAAAAATGTCTTCACATGCCCATGGGGAACATACTGTTGGAATGTGATGTCTTTTGGTCTAAAGAATGCAGGGGTGACCTATCAAAGAGCTATGACCACCATCTTTCATGATATGACACATACCATAATGGAGGATTATGTCGATGACTTACTTGCAAAATCATTAACAAGAGAAGGCCATCTTGACATATTAGATAAAATCTTTGACATACTAGAACAATATCATGTTCAACTCAATCCAAAGAAATGTGTCTTTGGAGTAACCTCAGGGAAGCTTTTAGGATACATTATCTCAAGTAAGGGCATTGAGGTCGATCCAACAAAATTTAAAGCAATCATGGACATGCCACCTCTGAAGAACATCAGTCAGCTAAGGATACTACAAGGGCAACTACAATCAATTCAGAGATTCATTGCACAAATGGTAGATAAGTGTCATCCCTTTACACATATGTTACACAAAAAAAATCCTCTTTCAATGGGATGCTAGATTCCAGCAAGCATTCTAGATGCTTAAGGACTATCTCATGAATACACCGTTGCTGATCCCACCAGATCCAAGAAGACCTCTCTTGCTATATATCTCAACTACAACCACAACATTAGGAGTAGTGCTGGCACAACACACTGCAGAAGGGAAAGAGTGTGCTGTATACTATATCTCTCACACACTGGTCGGCTATGAACTCAATTATACACCTATTGAGTGAGCTTGCCTAGCAGCTATCTTGGCAGCCACCAAATTGAGACACTACATGTTGACACATAAGGTACAACTCATTGCAAAGATCGATCCACTGAAGTACCTACGCAACAAAGCAACATTGACAGGTCGCTTAACCAAATGGGTGATGATTTTGAGTGAGTTTGACATTGAGTATGTGGACCATAAGGCTATCAAGGGTCAAGTTATTGTAGATCAATTGGCTGATGCACTACTAAAAGGCGATCATCCTCTTATTTCTACCTTCCCAGATGAAGAGATATTCATGATCACAGTAGCACAACCTTGGAAGTAATATTTTGATGGCTCATATACTAGACATGGCTGCGAGGCAGGCATTCTGTTTATCACACCTCAAGGTGACAACATCCCGAAGTCTTACAGGCTAACATTTCCATGTACAAGCAACATAGAAGAGTATGAGGCCTTGATTATAGGACTTAGACTAGCCATACAATGGAAACTAAAAGAGCTACAGGTATATGGCGACTCCCAATTGGTCATCCGACAAGTCATCAATGAATATCAGACCAAGGATGATAAGATTATGCCATACAAGCAAATGGTGGATAGTTTCAAAACATCCTTTACTACTATCACCTTTGAGCAGATACCCAGAGATAAGAATCAAGCTGTTGATGCCATGGCCACCATTGCATCTCTCTTAGATCTTCCACATAATCCAACACGCTACGAGTTCTTGGTGGAGCAACTTTGGATTCCCTCTTATGATATCCTCGAATCCGAAATGATATGTTGGCTTACTGGTTTCGATTCCCTATGGTGCAGTGAGTTCTTTACCTACCTCCACGATCACACACTTCCTCCCGACCATTCGAATAACCAACACAAAACCTTCATCTGCCAAATCGCTTGATACACCATCATTATCGAAACCCTATACTGACGTAGTCTTGATGGTACTCTCCTTTGATGTTTGGAACAAGATGAGGCAAAAAAGGCCTTGGAAGAGGTACATGAAGGAATTTGTGGGACTCACTCAAGCAGTCCTCCACTAGCCAAGAAAATCATGTGGGCAGGATACTATTGGCCATCCATTGAAAAAGACTCCTACTATTTTTTTAGAAAATGCAAGAAATGCCAAGTTCACGGAGACCTGGTACATGCACCAACATAGGAATTACAACCTATCACAACACCATGGAATTTTTGTCAGTGGGGCCTTGACCTTGTGGTTAAGATCCATCCATCTTCATCTAATGATCATAAATTCATCATTACCACTACCGAATATTTCACAAAGTGGATCGAAGCTGTTCCACTTACCCACGTCACTGGTAAGAAGATCACCACATTCATCCTTAATTACATCATTTCCCGGTATGGGGTACCCATGTCCATCATCATAGATAATGGACTCCCATTCAAGAATCAAGACGTCCGTGAACTTTGTGAGAAATTTCACATCCAACACCGCTTTTCCACTCCCTATTACCTACAAGGAAATGGTCAGGCCGAGGCATCAAAAAAGAACATATTGTGAATCCTCAAAAAGGTAGTCAATGATGATGGCCGTGATTGGCACATATGTTTAAATCCAGCACTATGGGCATATCGAACCAACATTCAAACCCCTACAGGTGCAACTCCTTACTCATTGGTCTATGGAGCAGAAGCTATCTTACCTATTGAGGTTGAGATACCATCTCTATGGGTTTCCTTGCATAATCTCATAGATGATGAAGCATACAGAGTATCATGTCTCCAAGATTTAGAGCTGCTTGATGAAAGGTGAGAAGCTCCATACAACCATCTCAAGGCATATCAACAACACATGAACAAAAGCTACAATCATCACATTCGGCCTCACACATTTGAGGTAGGTGATCTTGTTCTACGAGAGAACCCTCAAAATCAACCAAACAGGGAACATTAGGGCAAGTTTGAGTCCAATTGGCTGGGACCCTATGTCATCACTACTATCTTTGGGTCTGGGGCATATCAGTTGGCAACCTCCAAAGGTGAACTACTAGTAGATCCTATCAACAACATGCACCTCAAACGATTTCATACATAAGTTGTGTGGAGCATCAGGCTCCTTCCAATATCAGAAAATATCAAAAACATTCAGAAAAAGTCTTGAATAAAATACAAAAAAAAAATCAAGAAAATAGTAAAGAAAATCATTCATCCAAATGGTGAACAACCCCTCTGGTGGCACCTTGGGTAAGTACGGTGATGAAAACCTAGCAAACAGGTGCTACTCATAAAAGGCTATGCTTCCATTATTTTTCCAACTTGTTACAATCACATCCATTATATCCATTGCATCCATCCAGCCATCATGTATACCATGACTTGTTATTGATATGCAATCAGGGATAGTACTTCATGTGTCTGTATCACACTTTCATAAGCACCACTTAAATGGGGGAAAAATATTCTTGAAAAGCTGCTGATGGGAGTGGATTATCCATTACTTGTGATTCATTAAGTTATTCATTCGACAATGTCTTAGAAAACACCAAAAATATTCATAAAAAATATGAGAAAATACCAAAAACATTCACAACATTTCAAAAATCCAAAAACATAGCAAAAACATAAAAAACAATCAAAAACATTGTAAACATATATTATTCCCTTGTACATACGCATCACAAATGATGTAAAACACAACATTTTTTGCGCTACTCAACCAATGATCACCTATCCCATCAACCAACAAATCAACACATCTACACACAAACGTCTTCACAAGGATGCATCCTTCCTTTCAAACAAGACATGGTACAGTTTCTTTGACAATAAATTTGATTGGCTGATAGGTACTTGGTCATTTGTTATTTATTTCTTTATATTAGGTTGCTACGCTACTCCAGGATATCCATGAGTGATTAGAGTAGCCGAGATGGTTCCTAAGTATTGTCTTGTTTATATTTCTACGATTTGTTCCAATGAAGTTCCGAGGCATGTACTAATGGTGTCTACGTGGGAAGTTCAATAAGCTATGTGATCTTATTCAAAATACACTCATGGCTTGCTGACTACAACATATACCTCGACCATTTGAGCATGAACCAGAATGGAGGGTCCAAATTCTTTATCTATACTACTTGCTTATAGGTACAATGCTCCAAAATTGATTCCTAATACCTCGTCCAAGATTGATACTACCATGTTCAACGATGAAAAATAAAACACTATGGATCGTCATTCCATCTCATTTGTATAAATTGCATTCTGTTGCATTTCATCCATCCATAAATTCATATAGCTGCATATCATTCATAGATAGTAATGAAAATGAATACTCTATTTTCCTCTTCTTCCATAGGAATGAGTCATAGGTCCTCCATTTCTTCTATCTAACATTGAATCCCCCCCACCCTCTCCCTCTCGATAATCAACATCACATACCCTACATCATATCCCATCCACCCAATCAAACAAGTTACCCTATTTGCACAGGTACATCGACTCACACACACCTAGACTATCAACAGATACTTTGATCAAGTATCTTCAGGTCTCAATAGGTAATCAATTACGGCTATCAACAGATACTATTTATTTGATTATTTATCCACTAGCCAACAATTAATTAAATTAATATTTAATTAATTCATCCTTACACTCTTCTGCTATTAATTAAATAAATTATCCAATTTATTTAAATTAATTCATTAAACCACACCTCTAAATCAATTAAATAAATTAAATCATATTTATTTAATTTAACCCCTTTCCTCCTTTAAATAAATAAATTAAACATTTATTTAAATCCCTAAACTACCCCTCACTTGCATTCTCCTACAAATGAAAGTTGCAACCACAATTGAAATAAATTAATTTTATTTTAATTTAAATCCTATTTTTCCTCACCCACCAAACCCACTTGCAAATCCTAAATCCCCTTCTAGACTCTTCTAACCACTTTCTAAATTCTTCTAGCTACTCCTAATTAACCTAATCCCATCCCCTAATTATTGTCACATTTCTAAGCAACTTGAAGTCATCACTTCTCAAAGCCTCCAAAGTCTTTGAAAAGCATTTAATGCTTTATGTGTTCAACAAGCTAACCTCTAAAGTCTTTCAAACCATTAATGGCTCTTACATGACCATTAATGGCTCTTACATAACCATTTATGGTTAACTCAACTCACCCACATGGTTAGAGACTTTCCCTCTAACTCAACCTCCATGTAACCCAAGTGTCTCCTCAAGCATTTATTGCTTTGACTATGGTTATCCTCACTAACTCTTGCACAAGAGTTTATCCATTGGATAAAGGCATTATTCCTTGAATAATTAATTTATTCATTCAACTCAACATTAATCTTACCTCCCAACTTAACCCTCAGGTCATGTCAAGCATTTAATGCTTCTTCCCTCTCCCCTCAACCCATCTCATGTTGAAATTTGTCATCTTGAGATTGGATTGAAAGCCCTCACATGGATAATAAACCCTTCAATCCTGACCCTTGTTAAGATTACTCAATCTCAACCATCCATTTCTCCATTTTTCCTATAAATAGAGCCCATTCCTTCATAATCCAGATCCTGAAATCTTGTGTGCATCTAAATTATAGTAAATTTAGGAGAGCATTTTAGTATAATCTACATTTGTATTTTTGGTTAAAATTAACAATAGCATTTGATTAACTCATCTTTTATTTAGTTGTTAGCTTGCATTTGCATACTTTCACAATCATATCAAAATCTTCAATCTCCATAAGACTTCCATAGCAGTGCACAACTGAGAGCTACACTCATGTGGAACTTGGAGAGGAGAGTAACAAGGGAGGAGCAACTATGAGCATCTTGGTTAGCATTTGGAGGAGTATAGTTTATCTATTCTATGCTTGTATGCTTTCTATTTCATGCTTAATATCTCTCTTGATATGTCTATTTAGGATAATCTTTTGTTGCTAACACTAACGTTTGCTTGTTGTGTTCTTGTGTGTGTTGCCATCAAACAAATTTTCTAACCCTTTTTGCAGAGCATCACTATGCAAATTTTGTATTTGTGTTTTCAAAGCTTGACACCCATTAGTAGAATGACCATGGTTTTGATGATATTTACAAAAAGAAGTTTGAGAATGTTTTTTATGTTTTCTTCTTCATTTAGGACAAAGAGGAGATATGAGTTTGGAATTTAGAAGATTGGTCAACACATGTTCTTGTTGTAACTAAAAATTAGAACGAGAAGGTGTGAATTTACAAGACAATGGAGAAGAAGATGTGGACAAAGGAAAGTGTGGTTTCTCATGACTTTGTCACTCACATTCAAACATTTTTCGATTGCATGTATGTTCAAAAGAAGGTTCACTTTTAGGGGGAATTGGATTGAAGTTTGAAGAGGCCCAATCAATTTCAAGATTTGTTTGAAGAGAAAAATTGGGAATTTGAAATTTAGGCAGCTTAGACTTTCTAGAAAAGGTAGGAGCGAAATCTAAGGACCCCCAATCATTCTCTAAGAGTTCTTCTTTAGGAATTTCTTTGGTAGGAGATGAGGTATTTGAGAGAATTGAAGAGAGGATTGTAGGAACTAAGAAAGCATATGATGCTTCACTTATGCTCTCATCAATTACCTCATTAGTATATGTGTAAGGCACAACATTATAATCAGGAAGAATTTTTTGTTTCCTAGGAACATGAATGGAATTGATTTGATTTTTGTCAGGCTCTTTATTTTTTGGGGAGAGAGAATTATGATAAGAAATAATATCATCCTCTTTTTCTAAGGTATCTTTATGTTCAAGACACTCATTAGAAAAAGGACTATCATATGCAATTAATGCTTCATCTTTAGAGCGAAGATCATGAAAAGAAGGTATGGTATCACTAGGATAAGTAGCCATAATATCATCCCCTTGCACCAAATAATCCTTATGAGGGAGAGAATTTTTAGGAGAAGAAGGAACACAATTCTCTAAAGATTCATCTTTAAGAGGGAGATCTTTTATAGAAGTGTCCATATTCCCTTTTTGCACCTATATGCCCTCATTAATGAGATCAATTTTGGGAGAAGGTAAATCATAGCTATGAAGGAAAGGGAGAACTAAATTATCATCATATGCTTGAAAGGGAACACCATGAACACCTTTAATGTAACTCAAAATTGAATTGGCAAAATAAGATAGGAACTCCATATGCACTTATGATCAAACAAGAAACTCATATGTCATTTAACCATAATAATGTTCACCCCATACATGCATAAAAAAATGAATAAAGGAGGGAAAATAGAATTTGAATTGCAGATTTGAAATTTGAATTTATGTTCGACCTTAGAGGGTGTAAAATTGATAAAGTATGCCAATTTTATGGATCTGAGTAGAAAAATACAATCAATTCCGTCTCTCTGAATTTTGGGAAAAAAGACGAGGACCGTGGCGAAAGTGTACACGGTCTGACCAATTTTTTTTTGAAATTTTCAAGGATGATAGGTATTATGATATTATTGTGGAATCCAAAAACACAACTGATTTGGAGATGTCTAAATTGGTCAGATTTGCAATCAAAGATCAAAAATAGAAAGATCTTAAAAATTAGGGTTTTATGATTTAACCACTGAATTTTTAGAATAAAGAGACAAATTTGAATTGCAATTTTGAAATAGAAATCATATATAAAACAAGCAATTAAAATGTTGCACTTCACAAGCTTAATGTCCTCAAAATGAAAAATTAGGGTTTTTTATGCAATTAACCTCTAAAATTTGCAAATAGATCAAACTTGAAAATGAAAATTTAAAATTCAAATTGCAAATATCTAGATCTAATAATGAGAAATCAGAATTAAGATGTAGGACGTCGGGCTCACCAAAATCTAAAGTAGAAAATTGGATCCTAGTGACTCCCCACCTTAGAGAGAGAAAGGAAGCCACTAAGATGATTTTCTCTTGGGAGAACTTTACATTCAAAAGAGGGGTTGAATCCACTAGATCCAAATCCAAGGGAAGCAAGGATGTGAATTCCAAGTGGATTGCAAGAGTTAAAGTGTGATTTGCCCTCTTTTGTAAATTAGAAAGTTGACTTGTTGACTATGTGGAAAAGAGAGAGAAAATGAGTGAAATGAAGAGATACTAGTTCAGGATTGCATAGTAACTTCGGATCTGAGCTAATTAGACTGATACGGATTTGCCCTACAAATTTGGAGAAAAGTCATCAGGACCATGTCGGGAATGTACATGGTCCTCCAAAAAATCACCGAAATGAAAAGGGTTCTTCCGTCTCTGTAAATGAAGCCCAAACCTTCAATTACAGCTACGCACCTGCAACCTAAACACAAAAAAGAGAGGAAAAGGCATTGTGGATAGGGGTTTGCCTCAGTCAAACCCTGTTTGAGGAATCAACCTTGAAAGAAAGTAATTGAAAATGCTTGAATGTAAACAATGGAAATGTATACCTTGTAGATCTGCAACTTGTTGATGATGATTGCTTTGCTTCTTGAATGTAATCACAAGCGTTTCATGGAATGACATGTAACATGAGAAAACCTTAACACACACACACATGCTTGCAAATGAATGTTGTAATGTTGCCCCAATGGATGAATGAAGAAGACTTGAATGCTTGATGATGTATATCTTTGCCTATGCTTGCTTATGATCCACTTTGCTTGAATTTTGCCTCCCACTCCTTATGCAAATGAGACAACCAACTCCCTTTTATACATGCCTCTTGAAGATTAATTCATCTCATAAAAGGTTGACATCAGGGAGATTTAGGATCCCAAAGTGAAAATGGGGCCAAGGGGACCAATCTTGGGGCCACCCTAAGAGGGTAGGATAGGGGTACCATGCCCTTGTTCAAGGGGGACAAGGGTGCCATGCCCTTTTCCTAGGGGGGACAGGGGCGCCACGCCCCTGTCCTATTCTATCTTGGGGCCCGAACAGGGTCATGAGGCTATCTCAGGGCTTAAACAGGAAGGGGTCAAGGGTGAAAATGCAGAAATAGGTCTTGGTTGGGGAAGAAGATGCCGTCACTGAGGTGAGGACCTAAAATGTGGTTAAAATTGCAGGAGGCACAATTTTATGACACTACAGTCATATGATTATTGTGGTGGTGTATGTGGATGCCATCATTTTTGGAGGCAATAAGGATACTCTTTGCAAAGATTTTGTTGATCAGATGCAGTCAAAGTTTGAGATGTCAATGATTGGAGAATTGACATGTACTTCCTTGATTTTTTAGATATCATAGCTAGATAAGGGAATCTTCATCTCACAAACCAAGTATGCAAAGGACATGCTAAATAAATTTCAAATAGAGGACTACAAACCCGTGAGTACCCCCATGGTGACCAGATGCAAACTAAGAAATAGTTATGAGTCATCGACAGTGGATCAGACCTTGTATAGATCCATGATTAGTATTTTCTTGTATCAAACTACCTCTAGACCAGAGGTAGTGCAAGCAATGTGTATGGTAGCAAAATTTCAAGCTGCACCCAAACAATCACATATGAATTCCATCAAAAGTATCTTTAGGTACCTACAAGGGACACTCAACTATGGACCATGGTACCCTAAGACAAGAAATTTTACCTTGGAAGCATATACAGATGCTGATTGGGCAGGTTGCATTGATGATCAGAAGAGCACAAGTGGTGGTGCATTATTCCTAGGTGACCGGTTGGTCTCATGGCATAGCAAGAAGCAAGATTCAATCTCTTTATCAACTGCTAAAGAAGAATACATTGCTACTGCCACATGCTGCTCTCAAGTTCTTTGGATGAAGCAAACCCTCAAAGACATATAGGTGGACATTTCTGATCCTATTTTCATCTGATGTGATAAATCAAGTGCCATCAACATATCAAAGAGCCTGGTGATGCATTCAAGGACAAAGCATATAGCCATCAAATATCATTTTCTCAGAGAGAAGGTTGAAGAGAAATAAGTAAAGATAGAATATGTTCCTTCAGGTAAGCAAGTGGCTGGCATCTTCACCAAAGCTTTACCGGTAAGCACATTTGAGTATCTGAGATAGAAGTTAGGAGTTGCGTCACCTGCATCATGCATCTAATAATGTACATAGATCTATGGTTCATGGGGAGTTTATATTTGTATTTGTGTCTCTTGGAACATATGCTGGACACGGGGGGAGATCAAGTGATTATGCTGCAATACTAGTATGCTTGAGCCTTTGGGTAGTGCTCAATGGTCCCCATTTGCAAGTTCTTTCAATGTCTATTCAATATGTACTTTAATGAAAATCACAATCGGACTACCAGGTGAAAGGAACACTAGACAGGTGTACCGAAAGAACAAACTGCAAAAGAAGAGAAATGTTCTCACTCCACCGATTGTGAGTAGAAAGAGGGAAAATGTACAAATTGGTCTCAGACTTCATATAAGTAGGAATACCCAAGAGAATTTCATGTTAAGGGAATTTATTTTCTCAATTGGTAGAACTCATAGTACAATCACACTTGATTCTTATGAACCTTTGGTGTCAGTTGGTGTCTCAGTCCTCCATCTTATATGCTACTGGTTGAGAGGATAATGGTCAAAGGGGGAGAATACAGTGTATAACTGGTAGAGAACATATCAGATGAAAAGAAACCCTGACCCTTTTTCATTATTGTCAAAGGGGGAGAATAATCCGGTTGAAGGGGCAAAGTGTGTTGACATCAATGCCAAAGGGGGAGATTGTTGGCATTGTATTGTCATTGATGTCAATCGACATGCAAGAAGGAGTATGCAAGTAGACATATAAGGTGTGTTACCGGTAAACATGAGATGAAGTATCTACCAGCAAACATGACCACCGATAAGCAAGTAAAAGACAACATAGAAGTATGTGATCACTGGTATGCCAAGAGTGTAATCTATTGGTAGGCATGATTATCAGGATGTACATTGATGACATGTTTTACTCAAGGATAATACCGGTATGAAGGTATATGTAATACTACTGGTAAATAGACTTAGTGGATGGATCAGTGTGTTTGATGACAAATCAAACTGATCCATCGACAAAACAGAGGAAACCAAACATGTAGGATGACTGGTAAGGTGACATGTACATGCAAGGTAAGTGAACCAGTGGTCAAGCATCAGTAGTGCATATGGGTTGGTGATCTTGTTTGAACCGACATAGTGAACTTAGCTGAGCTGGATGTTGACAAAGGATGCCATGTAGGAGCCAAGTAGCTAATGTATAGTTGTCAGTGTCTTAAATGAGGTAGGTGTCGACAAGATAGAAACATGTCAACATTGAATGGATATCACGGGTTGAAAATTAGTAGGTTGACATTTGTGATGCAGTGGTCGATGAGAATGCCCAGTTATAGATTAGATTTGGAGTAGAAAATAGTAAGATTATTAAATGTGACTAATAGAGAGCATGGCTGACAAACATTAAGTGCATGGCCGACAAATGGGTTTCAGGTTGCTTAAGACAATAAACATG
Source organism: Cryptomeria japonica (assembly GCF_030272615.1). Classification (NCBI taxonomy): domain Eukaryota; kingdom Viridiplantae; phylum Streptophyta; class Pinopsida; order Cupressales; family Cupressaceae; genus Cryptomeria; species Cryptomeria japonica. The sequence continues at coordinate 764,534,387 of NC_081408.1, forward strand.
TTTTTAGAAGAATAACATATTGTTGCACTGTCTGATCTGATGTAGGGGAGTGAATCATGAGATGAGATCAAAATCCATCTTATCTAATATGCCTTGAAGTCGATGGAGAAAACCATATATGTGCCAATGTTTGAATGTGGCTTTTGCTAGTAAATTTCATAAATAAATATACAGATTGAAGATCAATATGATTGATGCTACATGAAAGACTGATGCCAGAAAAGAGAGAGTGATAAGAACAAATATCAAAAGTGGTCAAGTTTTGAAGAAAAAATTGACAAAAGGGGTTGAACCGTTAAAAGGGTTTAACAAAGGTTTAACCAGTGAAGCATATACAACTGGTAAGATGGAAAAGTGTATAGCAGTTGTGTGAACCAACAAAGGAAGATACTGCAAAATAGTAGTAGAGAGCGAAGAAGAGAAGGGTGAATACCAGAGGAGATCAGGAAAGATAGAAGCAAGGCACAAGAGAGATCAGGTAGAGAAGGCAAAGAACCAACAAAGAACAAAAGGAGAGGTGAACCGATACAGAAGAAGCAGAGCTGGTAAAGAGAATTGATTGCAAGAGTTACAAAATCCATTTGTAACAAGACTACAACTATTGTATTGATTTGATTCATTATATTTCACTGAGTTGGAGCTCAATGCAGGGGTTGGTTCCCATAAACATTTAGGGCTTGGTGCTCCTTGGGTTTGTGTGCTAAACTTTGTAATCATTTTTACTTGTGAGGCTAGATTGGAGTAGTAAACTCCAACAACATTTCTCATTGAGGTTTTTCCCATATTGGGTTTTCCTTGTACATCTAGTGTTATGTGATTGTATGCCTTTGTGTGTGTTTTTAATTACTTCTCTTTGCACACTGGTATACCCTTTTTAGTAGTTAGGTTGTTATCTGATATTCTAAACTTAGATTAAAAGGTTAAGATTCTTAGGAACCACTGATTCACCCCCCTCTCAGTGGTATATTGTGTTCAATAGTACCTTTTCTTAATCATTTTGGGTTGATCGAAAACCTTATCCTTTTACCCTATTTTGCTTAGGAACGTAAGGCTACCCTAAGTAGAAGAAGGTTTTATAAATTGAAAAGGTCTAAATTTTACGTAGCTTGGTTGTCAGCTTGCTTGTGGTCGACATCATCAATTCACATCTAAGTCCTAATCTAGGGGTTAAGGTGACATTCTAATCCAAATCAATTATGCCCTAATCCAAGGACCAATCCAATCCAATCAAATCCAATAGAATCCAATTTAATCCAATCCAATCAAATCAGGTCCAATCCAATCCAATTAAATCAAAATGAATCCAATCAATGCTCAATCCAATCCGAATTTGCTAAGTCCTAGTCCTCATCTTCATCCAACATCACCACCTTTATAACATGACTACCCAAAGTTCACATCCAAACTTCAAGGTTTGGTATGAGAAGATGCTCATGGAAGTTCACAAACCACCCCATCCCACTTACCAAGTCAATCCCATAACCCCCAATCCATCTACCATATCTTCATCCATTCTATCTCACCAAATTATATTAAAATCCAATAATCTATCTTATTTTTGGACAATTCAGATAACCGAAAGACAACTGAGAGGGGGGGGGGGTGAATCAGTTGTCACAGATTACTAGAAGCATTAACAATTTAAAATTTAATTCCAGAACCCAAAACAATAATACCAAAATAGTAGTTAATCCAATTAAGTATGAACAATTAACAAAAAATAAATACCATCCACACAACACCAAGATTTGTACGTGGAAAACCTGGTAAATGGAAAAACCACGGTGGGAAGCCTACCCACAGTCAGATAATACTTCTACAGCAAGTATGTGAATTTACAATGAAGGGGACTACACTTGCAGGAAGGCCAACAACCCAGAGCACACTGATCATCACAAAAGGAGCCTCACTGACTACATACAAATCCAGACTACAATCCAGAGAAGTGTTGAACTGCAAAAGATAACATCTCCTATGCCTAAGTACAGTTTAGGTTTAAGCTCAATACTGGAGGACTAAATCCTCTTACACAAAACCAATTCAATCTCCAATGATAGACCAACTCCTCTGCTTGAATGATATTACATTATTCGCACATTACATTCCTTGACCATGATCTCTTACAATAACCATGATGATCTACAATAAGATCTTACATCTTATTTATACAAACCCTCGACCATAAACAATTAGGTCGCCTACTAGAAAATAAACCAATTACATAATTACAAACCATGTCATCCTTAGACCGAAACAAATAATATCCAACACATAAGACATACCATAAATACAACAATAGGTCCTATCCACACCTTACATCAATGCCGGTCCATAACCTAGATCAACCGGGACCAAGTATAGGTCCACACGATTCAGAAAATATCTCCAAAATGCCGAGTCTCGAACATGATCACCAACAACATCCTGAAACTCCATCAGAAGCTGCACCAACACCAATTATGCAATGCATCAAAGATCTCCACCAAAAGCTCTGCCAATGAAGCCCTCATCAGAACCAGAAACCAATCTTCTAAGTAAGCATGATAACAGCCAATCACCAGACCAAAGCCAATTGACCAAATATGAGTATAAGCATCATGAGCAAGCCAATTCCATCACCAGATTATACCGGAGTCAACCGGATCATGCTGGATCCAAGTTAACCAAAAACCACTCAACCAACCGGGACCAAAAGGGTGCCAGTAAAGCATCCAATCAGATAGAGTTGACATCAATGAAAAAATCTTAATGCAACACATAATCAATTCCACCAAATGGCCAACACTATTCCTTATCTTTCCTCTACCTTTGACAAGGGAAATCCATCTTATTCCCCATCCATGTCTTCATATTATCCACCGTCCATATACCCCTTCGATCCAACATCTATAGCTCCATCTTCTACCCCAATCCAGAATCCCAATCCTACATCTAATACCAAACCTCCACATAATTCTAATCCTCCAAAATCTGCATCATCCCCATCCTCCAAGTCCTTAATTCATAATCTTATCCAAGGCATGCTAGCAAAGGAGACAAAATCCCCACCTTGAAACAAAGTTGCCAAAACTCCTCAAGTCCTCCATCCATCTCCATCACCTCCAATTCAAGACAAACCTCAATCCCCCCAACTTCATGATAACGCCATCCCTCCATCTACCCAAGTTGAAGCTTCCATATCCTCCTCCATCATACAATCCCCACAACTCCAAACATGACAAGAGCTTGTTCCAAAGCATGCTAGCATAGATTTATCTTCACCTCAAGATCAAAGCATCCATCCATCTCATGATACCTCTCCATCTCAAAATACATGTCTACCCTCCACTCCAACTAATGATATCATCCCCTCCACTTCCTCTTATGATCATATGATCCCTCCATCCAATTCTCTCCCTCCATCGCATAGTCCCCCTTCCATCTCAAGATCCAATAGTGTCTCTCACTCCACCAGGTGTTTGTTGGCATATGTGCAAGAGTATGATGACGTGATGATATTATATGTTGTCATTGATGTCAATATACTCAGAAGTGAACCGGTATATTGAAGTTAAGAAACTAGCAAAGAGAACTGGTATGGTGTTGTGAAGCGATATGGCAAGATGCTGAGGTGTGAACTGGTATATTGAAGTTAAGCAACTGGTAAAGAAAACCGGTATGGTGTTGTAAATTGGTATATGTGCAATAGGTGAAGTGGTATGTTTGTTCAAGTGAACCGATATGTTGAAATGTGAACCGGTACATGGAATGTGGTAGGACTACCAGTTGGTAGTCTTAGCTTCAGGGTTTTCGATTGAAGTGTTCCAAGCCTGTGTAATTCAACTGATGACATTGTGTGATGAGTTAGCATTGTAATGAAGATCAGATCATGTTGCCACGTCAGCCTTGTGCACGTGAAGGATCTTGCATGAAGGAGATTGATCCTATCTACCTCGGGAATGTGCGAAGTCCCTATAAATGGTGGAGAATGTGTGATGGGTTATCGCCTCCATGAAGCGGTGAAGAACGAATAATGGAGAATGTCTTCAGATCTGTTCAAGACCATTGTATTCAAATGCAAAGTGCTCAATGGTTAGGATTGAACCAATCAATTTATTAACCTAAATGTTTAGGGTTTAGGGTTTATGCTGCCGACCTATCTGTGTTCTATAAGGTTGATGTTGTGTTTCATGTTGAGGTTGTTGACAAATGTTGTGTGTGTATCTAAGTGCAGAGATACATGATTCTTGCCAGACCAGATAAGAGGATTGATACCTGCATAGTGTGTGTACAAAAGGAAGAAACTAAAGCGGATTTGCATTGTCATTGAGTGCTATTACCAGATCATTGTAATACCTGTTGATCTTTAACTACTTCAACAATTGGAAAATCCCTTAATCAGGTAGCTTTAACCATCTTGTTGTAAATCCTTTAATAGGGTGACTCAAAACCATTGAGTTCATAAAATCCTCTAACAAGGTAACCTTTAATAGGGTTTAACCCTTAACCAAGTATTCTAGCCATCCCTTAATCGGGTGATCCCTAACAGGATTGGTTCCTAATAGAAATTGTTCTAACAGTCTTTAACCGGACTTGGTTCCTAACAGAACGAACTTCTAAAGAGTTCAAGAACAGCTTGTGGGTATTCATCCCCACTGTGGTTTTTCCTAGTTGGGTTTTCACATGAAAAATATGTGTGTCATGTGTGATGCCTCTTTCATGCGATGTTTTGTTATTTCCTATTTTGTTGTGAATCATCTTGATCTAGTAAATTATTGTATCTTTGATGATAGATTATCTGTTTATGCATAAGGATAAAGTGGAAATGAGGGAGTAGGTTGTATGGAAAGCTAAGTGTTGCCGGTTTATGTCTTTCCAAGTAGCATTGTGTTTAACTGGTAGTAATCTGGTTCAGACCGGTGTTAGTGATTGCCAGTCAAGTTCACTGTTTGCAGTCAAACCGGTTCGGGAAAAAGTTTTGTGCCTGTACTGATTCACCCCCCACCTCTCAGTACCGGTTTGGTACTCACCATTCATCATTGAGTTATCAATTGGTATAAGAGCATCTTCCAGGTCCTCTGTATTGTAAGCTTAACCACTTGAGGCAAAGATCCTACACTAATAATGAAGAGGGAAGGTCCAAAGTTTAACAAAGATAACTTTAAAATATGGAAGGACAGAATGAAGATATACATCAGAAGCATGGGTGCTCAACACTAGAGCTATGTTTGAGAATGCTTATGTTATCCCTACTGGTATTCTCACTAATGATCAAAAGAGAGAGATTTAGGAGAATGGGCAAGTCATGGAAGCCCTAATCAGTAGTTTATCTGACATTGAGTTTATTGATGTTCCAGATAAAGAGAATCCCAAAGAAGTATGGGATACCCTTGAAAATATCTATGGCAGTGATGAGCATGTGAAACAAGCTAAGGAAGAAAGCCTTACGGGAAAGTTTTAAGACATGCAGATGGTTGAAGGAGAGACCATTCAATAATATGAAATAAGAATCAAAACTATTGTTGGAGACATCAAGAGTGCAGGTGGTAAAATGGAAGATTCCACTGTTGTTAGCAAAGTTTTGAGATCCTTATTACTGGTCTATGCAATAAGGGTTGCCGCTATTCAGGAGTTGAGGTCTGTAGACAAGACAAAAGGTATCCTTGGACTCCATCATTGCAAAGCTAACAACTTATGAGCTAAATAACTATGATGGCAGTATTCAAAAGATTAAATCAGCCTTCAAAGCATCTGCTGCACTATCTAGAAAAGGAAAAGAAGCTAGTACCAGCTGTGAACAAAGAAAAAGTAGAGAAATGGATGATGAGGAGATTCTGATGGAATTTGAAGCTCTTCTTTCCAAGAGACTTCCCAAGGGAACTGGTAAATACAGAGGTAAGCTCCCTTTGAAATGCTTTTCTTGTAACTAGATAGGACACATTGCTGTAAAATTCCCTAATGGTGATAACAAGGACAAACCAGAAAGGTTCAAGAAGTTCAAAGGAGGAAATTGGAGAAACTATTTTGTAGCAGTTGATGAAGGTGTCACTGATGAGGAATTAGAAGATGAAGAAAATGAAGATATTGTGTTTGTTGCAGTCAAGGAAGATGTGTCAGACAAGAAGGCTCTTGTCTCCCACTTTGACAGTGGCTACTCTCATCATATGACTGGTGACCGGAGTAAGTTTCTATTTTTGGAAGAGTATGATGGTGGTGTTGTCCATTTTGGTAATGATGCACCTTGTATGGTCAAAGGCAGAGGGTCTATCTCTCAGAATGGAAAGAACAGTGCTGACAATGTGTATTGGGTGGAAGGTCTCAGACACAACCTTTTGAGTGTTGCCCAGCTGAATGATAGTGGACTCACTCTGGAGTTTAAAAATGGAGTGTGCAAAATCAAAGGAAATAATGGTGAACTAATGGCCATCGGTACGCAGACCAAAGGTAACCTATTTCAGTTGAATGCAAATATCAGTACATGTCTTATGGCTAAGTTTGATGATAGCTGGATATGGCATAGGAGACTCTACCATGTAAACTTTGATAACACTGTGAAGGACAATAAGACCAAGGTAGTTAGAAGATTACGTATGCTGAGCAAACTGGAAAATCCTCTATGTAGAAAGTGTGAACTAGGGAAAATGTCTTCCTCAACCTTCAAAGGTAAATCTTTCACTGCAGACAATTTACTTGATCTTGTGCATACTGATTTGTGTGGTCCTATGAAAACTAGGAGTTTGTAGGGAGATAGGTATTTTATGATTCTAATAGATGATTGCTCAAGAATGATGTGGGTCACATTCTTGAAGGACAAATCTGAAGCTTTTGGAAATTTCAAAGCCTTCAAAGCATTGGTTGAAAAACAAAGCGGTAAGAGGATTAAGTGCTTAAGAACTGATCAAGGAGGGGAATTCACGTCTGATGAATTCAAGAAATATTGTGAAGAGAATGACATCAAGAGGCAACTGTTTGCCCCTCGGAATCCACAACAGAATGGATTAGCAGGGAGGAACAACCAAACTATGGTTGAAGCGGCTAGAACTATGCTGATCCAAGGAAAAGTTGCTCACATCTTTTGGAGAGAAGTGGTGAGCACTGCAGTCTACACAATGAACCGATTACTCATCAATAAAGGTAAGGATAAAACTCCTTATGAGTACTGGAATGGTAAGACACCACTAGTAAGTTACTTTAGAGTGTTTGGTAGCAAATGTTATATCAAGAGGAGTGAACATCAGAGCAAGTTCGATACAAAATGTGATGAGGGAATATTCCTAGGATATTCCACCAAGAGTAAAGCTCTCAAATGCTTCAACAATAGGACTCAGAGAATTGTTGAAAGCATCAATGTTAGAGTTGATGAAAACTCTGAGAAACCTAAGGAAACCGACAGTGAGCAAGTAGGAGATGATCCAGTAGTAACCTTCTGGGAACTGGTTGAAATTCAGCCCAGTACCAGTAATTGTGCTCCTACATAGATGGATGTTGGTGCTGATGAAGATGAGGATGAAGAAGAAAAGCAAGAGGAATCTGTTAAGAACATACTTAGGTATATCAAACTCAATCATGATCTAAAGAAAATAATAGGAGACAAGGATGTAGGAATCCTTACAAGAAGAAAGGTCAGAGAAAACTCATGTATGATCTCTAAATTTGAGCCTAAATCATTCAAAGAGGCACATAAAGATGAAGATTGGCTCAAGGCAATGGAAGAGGAACTTGATCAGATAGAAAAGAATGGTACATGGTCCTTGGTACCCAAACCAGAGCATAAAAATTTCATTGGTACCAAATGGGTTTTTAGAAATAAGCTGAATGAAGATGGGACAGTGATAAGAAACAAAGCCAGACTGGTGTGTAAGGGGTATGCTCAAGAAGAAGGAGAAGACTATGGAGAAACCTTTGCTCTAGTAGCCAGATTGGAAGGAGTTCATATGCTTCTTGCATATGCAGCTTTTAAAGGATTCAAATTATACCAAATGGATGTAAAATCTGCATTCCTAAATGGAATACTTGAAGAGGAGGTGTATATAGAGCAACCAGATGGGTTTTCCCTTTCAAAAGACAGTGACATGGTGTGTAGGATACATAAAGCCTTGTATGGACTAAAGCAGACACCTAGAGCATGGTATGAATGCTTGCACTCCCATCTTGTGAAGATTGGATTTGAAAGAACAAGTGAAGATAGCAATATCTACTTGAAATTAGAAGGAGATTAGATTCTGATCTGTGAAGTATTTGTTGATGACATCATCTTTGGAGGAGATGACAAGATGAGTCATGATTTTATAGATGAGATGAAAAAGGAGTTTGAGATGTCACTTATAGGGGAGATTAAGTTCTTCATTGGATTATAGATTCAACAAATGAAAGATGAAATTTTTATCACTCAGTCCAAGTATGTCAAAGAAGTGTTGAATACTTTTGACATGGAAGACAACAAACCGGTTGGTACACCGATGGTGACCGGTTGTAAATTATCAAAAGAGGATGACTCAAAAGTGGTAAATGAGAAGGAATACCGATCAGTGATTGGTAAGTTACATTATGTAGTGCACATCAGACTGGACATTGTACATGCAGTGGGCATTACTACTTGGTTCCAGAAAATCCCAAGAGAATCACACCTGATAGCAGTCAAGCGGATTCTTAGATATCTGAAGGGAACTATTGAGTATTGATTGTGGTATCCATATAACAATGACTTCAGTCTCAAAGTATTTACTAATGCCAATTGGGATGGTAATGTGGATGACCAGAAGAGCACAACCAATGGTGCATTCTTTCTTGGCGGTAGACTAGTCTCATGGATGAGTAAAAAACAGAGTTGTATCTCTCAGTCTACAACATAAGCAGAGTATGTTGCAGCTTTTATGAACTGCACCCAGACTATTTGGATGAAGCATGTATTGAATGACTTCAAAGTCCCTGTATTTGAACTGGTAAGTATATTTTGTGACAACACAAATGCAATTAACATCTCCAAGAATCCAGTTTTGCATGCTAGAACCAAGCATTTTGAACTCAAGTATCATTTGTTGAGGGAAAAGGTTTAGAACAAAGAGGTGGTATTGGAACATGTTTCCAGTAAGGAGCAATTAGGAGACATATTCACCAAGCCTCTACCAAAGGCTACCTTTACCTATTTGAGAGGTGAATTAGGGGTGCTGCCCCTTCAAGAGGAAAACTAAAGGTATCTGCTCCACATCAGTCAAGTACTGCCATGTCAATTTTTTTTTCCAGGATTGATGTGTTGAAGGATGCTACTCCTCAGGGGGAGCAGCATAGTGGAACAAGAAAGCTTGTGCCTCCACTTTGGCATTGTTTTCAAAGGGGGAGAAGATGTGAAGCAGAGAAGATATCCGTAGCAATAGGGAGAAGATATCTGCAGCAATAGGGAGAAGATGTGATCTTGAGTGATATCTTTGTATATTGCCATTAATGCCAAAGGGGGAGGTTGTTGGCATATGTGCAAGAGTATGATGACATGATGATATTGTATGTTGTCATTGATGTCAATATGCTGAGAAGTGAATCGGTATATTGAAGCTAAGCAATTGGCAAAGAGAATCGGTATGGTGTTGTGAAGCGATATGGCAATATGCTGAGGAGTGAACTGGTATATTGAAGTTAAGCAACTGACAAAGAGAACCGATATGGTGTTGTAAACTGGTATATGTGCAATAGGTGAAGCGGTATGTTTGTTCAAGTGAACCGGTATGTTGAAATGTGAAACGATACATGGAATGTGGTAGGACTACCGGTTGGTAGTCTTAGCTTCATGGTTTCCGGTTGAAGTGTTCCAAGCCTGTGTGATTCAACCAATGACATCGTGTAATGAGTTAGCATTGTAATGAAGATCAGATCGTGTTGCCATGTTATCCTTGTGCGCGTGAAGGATCTTGCATGAAGGAGATTTATCCTATCTACCTTGGGAATGTGCGAAGTCCCTGTAAACAGTGGAGAACGCGTGATGGGTTATCGCCTCCATGAAGTGGTGAAGAACGAATGATGTAGAATGTATTGAGATTTGTTCAAGACCATTGTATTCAAATGCAAAGTGCTCAATGGTCAGGATTGAACCAATCAATTGCTTAACCTAAATGTTTAGGGTTTAGGGTTTATGCTGCCGACCTATTTGTGTTCTATAAGGTCAATGTTGTGTTTCATGTTGAGGTTGTTGGAAAATGTTATGTGTGTATCTAAGTGCAGAGATACGTGATTCTTGCCAGACCAGATAAGAGGATTGATACCTGCATAGTGTGTGTGTAGAAGGAAGGAACTAAAGCAGATCTGCATTGGCATTGAGTGCTATTACCAGATCATTGTAATACCTGTTGATCTTTAACTACTTCAATAGTTGGAAAATCCCTTAACCGGGTAGCTTTAACTAGCCTGCTATAAATCCTTTAACAGGGTGACTCAAAACCATTGAGTTCATAAAATCCTCTAACAAGGTAACCTTTAACAGGGTTTAACCCTTAACTAGGTATTCTAGCCATCCCTTAACCAGGTGATCCCTAACAGGATTGTTTCCTGATAGAACCTATTGTAATAGTCTTTAACCAGACTTGGCTCCTAACAGAGTGGACTTCTAAAGAGTTCAAGAGCAGCTTGTGGGTATTCATCCCCACCGTGGTTTTTCCTAGTTGGGTTTCCATGTGAAAAATATGTGTGTCATGTGTGATGCCTCTTTCATATGATGTTTTGTTATTTTCTGTTTTGTGGTGAATCATCTTGATCTAGTAAATGATTGTATCTCTGATGATAGATTATTTGTTTATGCATAAGGGTAAATTGGAAATGAGGGAGTAGGTTGTATGGAAAGCTAAGTGTTTCTAGTTTATGTATTTCCCAGTAGCATTGTGTTTAACTGGTAGTAATCTGGTTCAGACCGGTGTTAGTGATTGCCAGCCAAGTTCACTATTTGCAGTCAAACCGATTCAAGAAATTTTTTTGTGCCTGTACTGATTCACCCCCTTTCAGTACCAGTTTGGTACTCACCGTTCATCATTGAGTTATCAATGTTCCCCTTCCAAGTTAAGATCAAAAGATTCCTTCCTCTCCATCTCACGATCCTACTCCCACACATGATCCTAATCCCTTGCACGATCCCAATCCTCCACAAGATCTCATTACCCTTATCCAATCTATCCATGAATCCCATACCTATCAACTCAAATCTTCCACCTTCATCCATTCTCATTTTCTGCAAGAGCTTACAATCCCTTTTACATCCCATCCCCCTCAAAATGGACTTGCATCTTGTTTTCAAAATAATATCCTATGGGGAAAGGAAACACTCAAGATGTTGGTACATCTCCTATTCCTCCTAAATCTAAAATCCCTTTATATAAATCAAAATCCCACCATCCCCAATCATCCACATCCATCTTAGGACCCTATGTTCCAAAGATAAACCCTTCATCCCTTCCATCCATCTTGGGTCCTTACATCCCTGCATCCACCACCCCATCACCTTAAATGATCCCTAATAAATATCAACATAGGAACACATCCTTGAATTCCTTTCAACATTCTCCCGCCATCATCCCATACATAAAATATTCAAGTCATCCACCCTCATACACCCACACCATTGTTATTGGAATCAATTTGGATGCCAATTCTAAAATACGTAAAGTCAAGAATCCACAAAAATCAAAGGATCAACATGTCCCCTTGTGAGATTTTGCCAAGATCAAGAGGCAATGGAAAGCACAAATAAGAGAGAACAAAATAGATGATAGAAATAAACTTTATTCTATCAAGATGAAAAATATGATCAACTAGATCATTAAGCATTCGTTACATACTATGAAATGCATGTATCTAAGTAAACTTAAGTAAGTGTAATAATATCCAAGATGAATAATTATTTACACCAACACCCCCCCTTAAGTGCAACTTAGGGGAATGCATTTAAGTCTACAATGCAATTAAGCAATGCAAGATGGGTCCCGACTATGAGGCAATGTTAGGTACCCATGTACAAATGCAAATGCAATCTCCCATAAACGGGGAAAGAGAGAAAAACCCAATGGGAAAAAACCCTCCCCCAAAAGAGAGATGAAGAAAGCACATAATGCTCTCAATGATGAATGAGAAGAACAAAACTGTGTCCCCCCATAAGAGAGAGGAAGAGACCATGAAGCCCCCCCTCAATGTCGAATCTCTTGCAAAGATGGTCCAATGATGATGACCAAAATACCTCCCCATAAGGAAGAAAGAGAGCCAATGTTGCACCAATAATGTCAAAGTGTGACAAAACTAGGTACCAAGTCGATGACGATGAATCACTCACTGCAACAAAAAGAAGATCAGGCATGGAGACAACCTACTGTGAGCATCATCTGGATACTCAGAAATAGCAAAAATACCGGTACAATCCAAGTCTCACGGGAGCCATGCACAAATGTGTACAATCTAAGTCTCAACTGGAGCCATGCACCAAGTCTCACAAGATATTCCTAATCTATGTGTACAAGAGGATTACATCAAATATGTCAACAATGACAAGATACAAAGAGGTGTGGCACTTTATGATAGTGCGAGTACAACATTGCTCATGCAAGAGCATACAACATGATAGTGCAAATCTAGAAACATGAAGATGATGCCACCAAGAAGCCTTGTAGAATACTATAGAAAAAGACGCCTCCGATTGGGATGTGGCCAAGAGATATAAAGGAGAAAATCAACCCCCCCCCCCTTGACTGCCGGTTGGAAGCACTGCAAGACAGGTGTGAAGTGACAAAAAAAAAGTGTTCCCAATTTGACTTATTAAATGATGTTTGTGTTTTTAAAAGATTTTAAAAATCTAAATAAAAACAACTTATTATGCCCATGCAAAAAAAACTTTATTAAAAAAAAAAGAAAAAAAATGCAAAAAAGGCGATAGTCATTTTTTCGAAAAAAAAATGATATTAAAAAAAACTTTAATAAAAATTTATTAAAGAAAAAAAACTTTATTGAAAAAACTTTATTTTTTAATTAAAAAACTTATTTAAAAAAAAAAGAAAAGTGATTTTTTTATTTATTAAAAAAAACATTTAAAAAAACAAAAAAAAACAAAATAAAATGAATCATACCCCCCCCACACGGGGAGGGGCTTGCAGGTACACTGTGGGGCCGCAGTGCTTGCAGACACCCATAGGTACACTATGGGGCCGTAGGGCCTGCGGTGACCCGCAGTGCCTGCGGTACCCGCAGGTGGCCTGCGGGCCAAAAAAAAATCCCCCCAATTTTTTTTTTTGTTCGCCTTTTTAAAAATGAAACCCAAAAAAGGTCCCCCCCAAAGTTAATTTTTTTTTAATTTTTTAATTTTTCAAAAAATTAAAAAGCAGAAAAATAAAATAAAAAAAATTTCAGACCTGTACCTGCAAGTCCGTACGATGGGCTGGGAGGGGAGATTTTTTCAACTAGGGGTGACAGAGGCCGATTTCGATGAATTGACAGTTGATCTTGGGGTTTTTGGGCCTTCTGAGCGCAATGGCGATGATGGATTTGACCAAAAATGCTCCAAAAATGCAGATCGCTGCCGGGACAAGTCACCACCCTCCACCTTCAAACGACTCTAGATTTGGCCTCAGATGTCGGATTTGGACGAAATAAAAGGTGATTCTTACTTTCTCGAACCTCCTCAATCCAATGGTGACCTCAGATCTAACCCAACAAGCTCCAATAATAACCTACAATAGAAAGCTCCAAAATGCAAACCTCAAAATTCTCTCAATTGGCAAACCAATGACATTCTAATGGCTCTGATACCATGTGAGATATGGACCAACTCTGATACCATGTGATATTTTGCCAAGATCAAGAGGCAATGGAAAGCACAAATAAGAGAGAACAAAATAGATGATAGAAATAAACTGTATTCTATCAAGATGAAAAAATGATCAACTGGATCATTAAGCATTCGTTACATATAATGAATGTGAGCATGCTTATATATGCAAGGCTATATGGATATGCGAGCACACAAACATAACATGTGGCTCAATAAGAAACAAGGGTAGGTAGGAAATAGGTGTGGGTAGGTAGGGGAAATAATATAATATTCCACATGAGGTGGATCACCCACTGAATGTGGAGTGTAACAACAAGATCAACACCATAAAAGGTGGAAATTCTCCTATACACACTATCCCAATGTGGCACAAACACCCAAGTGTCTCATACCCAAACTACTATGAAATGCATGTACCTAAGTAAACTTAAGTAAGTGTAATAATATCCAAGATGAATAATTATTTACACCAACACCCCTCAAAAAGACATGCTCAAGAAAAGAAAAATATGACCCAAAAGAAAGAAAAATCAAAAAGGCCACAAAGACCCCAAAATAAAAAATAAAAAACCATATGGATTCCCAAACTACTCATAGAAGAAATGCATCTCAAATTAAAATCCAAATTGGCATCCAAACTTGTTAATCCAAAATCTCCCTCCACTCATAAGTCCTCCAATCCCTCATTTTCAAAATCCATTTTGGGTCCTCACGTCTCAAATTCCACTATCTTAAGTGCATCACCCCCTTCATCTATTTTGGGTCCACATTTCCCAAAATCCACATTTTATCCTCTATCTAATTCAAAACCCCGTCCTCCACCACTCCACCACCCTTCAAGGTGTGTGCCAATGTTGATCTTCCCAACATACCCATTCATTTATCCATAATTTTTTTTATAACCCCATCCATTATTCAACATCCATTTTTCATAATCCTGTTCCTTTAATTCAAAATTTTGCATATGTCATTATACCCCTCCATCTTTCATCCATTCCATCTTCCCATCTCTTTCTACCAACATATATGGGCATACCTCTAGCTATTTTGGTTCAATGAAGCACATATTTAAGGGATACTATCCATGGAACTAGATGCTTGAATCCTTCCTCTATCCTATCACACATCCACTATCTTCAAAATCCACTTATCTACATCCACTTATCCTCATCCATCCAGACTATTCCCCAAAAAATAAAAATAAAAATAAAATCCATTCAATGGTGAAAACCACTTCTTTGTGGCGCCTTGGGTAAGAACTTAGTAAACAAGCATCATGTGTAATCCCCTCATCCTCTTGCACTCTACAATTGGGGGAAAGCTTCAATCATGTCATCCTACCACCCACATCCTCCTTATCCCCTATCCACATCCTATCTAAGTCCATCCTCCTTTCGTATATGTGATCTTGACTATCCTATCCATATCCTCCATCACATATCCCTCATCCTCTCCAAATCCATTCTCCAGTCATACCCTTGACCTTGATAAAGATAGAGGCAAAATAATGTTCATGCATGCTTTGGAACACACAAGCCTTAATTCCTCTACCATCCATTACACATTATCCTTCCATCTCATACATCTTTATCCACCATCCTTCTATCCCTAATTCCACTACCTCTAGTGTGGGGCATTGCACTCCTTTGCAACATAGTCCTTGGGTATCCACTATCCTAGCCTCCATCCTTTACTCCTCCATATATCCATCCACTCAATCCATCTATCTCCTATCCAAACAATATCTCCCTCCATTCATCCATCCTTTTACCAAACCTTGGTTCTCCCTTGTCATTAGTTCCAATCCATTTATCCTATATCCACAATCAAATCCTATCATATTCAATCGTATTCCCCATCTCATCTAATCCAATCCAATCATATTCCCCATCCCATCAAATCCTATTCAATCATTAATCTCCCTCCCATATTATCCAATCCATTTATAATCCCCATTACACTGAGCTTTTTACAATCAAAATTGAGCTTTTCCCATCTATCTGAGATTATATTGACTTGCACATAATCCAAACACTCATCCATAATATGCTAATAAAATCCAAGTGGAAATCCCCCCATCTGCACACTTTGCACAACCAGCTTATTTGTTGCCTCCCATCAATCTATACACACCCTGCCCATCAGGATGCATCCTTCCCATGTCTGGCAGTTTATCCAAATCCATTACCTGCCCATTGGAATGTATCCTTCCCATGTCTGGAAGACTATCCAAATCCATGTCCCACTCATGGCAAGAGATATTAGTTGGCCATGTGCATGTTGTTTGCATGATTGAGATTTTTGCTTTGATTTTTATCTTGTGTCCTAGGACTATTCTTGTTCAGGGTTACCTTGATCATCCTATATCTTGGCATGTATTGGTTGGTGTATAATGGGGCACATTTTTTATGGTATGGTGTGTTTGATGGTTTCTCTTGTATGATCCCATAGTCTCGCATTTATATCATCATAGGTGTTTGTGAGCTTGTGTGCATTGAGATACCTATTATCTAAGAGTCTAGTCCACGCCTCGGATTTTCATTAACATCATGATTCCTATAATCAGTGGTATAGATCATCCATGGCAATATCAAAACTAGTTTTTCTCTCCATATCCACACAACAAGAAATCCTATCCACTTCATTTTGTTCATCCACCTCAGAGGCTCCAATTCATTTATCCCTCTTTTATCATCTTCATTCTTTCATTATTTAGTATTCTATTCCATTTCAAGATCACAATCGTGTTCTTTGAACTCATCTATCTTGTCGAGGGGGCATACCACTACTTCCTCGTCATCCTTACTCCTCATCATTCTTCTATCATCTCATGATTGGGGCATCAAGCTACTAGTCCTTATCCTCATCATCCACTATGTTATACTCTTCTTTGATATAACATCACTTCATGATGCTATATCAAAGAGGGGAAAAATGTATACCTAAAATTAATGTTTAATTAATTTAAGCCTGTCATCATAATTAACCAATTTAATTTTGTTAAATCTCTTCTTCTTAAGGTTAATTAAATTAAATTTAATCATTCTTGTCACTACAGTCCAATAATTAATTTATCAAATAAATAAATTATTTCTCTATTCTTCTGAAGTCAACCAAATCATTAAGTCTTCTAAATTCCTCTTAGTTAATTGATTTTGATTAATTAACTCAAGTCATGTGATTCCTACAAATCACTTTTCCTAATCCCCACTCAGCCTAATTAATTCTTCCTTAAGCATGCTTATCATTATTCTCCAATTTTATATTCCTTCATTCATGTCACATCACCTTTGATCCTTTCAAGGAAATTCAAATTCATTGAATCTCCCCATGCATCCTCTTCCCAATGAATTTTTAATTCCTTTATCCATTTATTCTTCCCACACATCCTTTATTTTGGAATTTTTAATTCTTCTCTCCTTTCCCCAAGGAATTTTATATTCCTTTTTATTCTCCCAATACACCTTGATCCATGTCTTCCATCCAAAATCAATCTCAACCCTTCATACCAAAATCAATCTTGGCCCTCCATTGGCCTCCTCCAATCTATAAATTGGAGTCTCATTTCCTCACAGACTACTCCATGGAATCTTCTTATAATCTTATGCTGCCACTTTCTTCCTCTATCTTCTTCTATCATATCCACATAATCTCCCCATAATATCCAAATAATCCCTCATCCAAGACAAATCCCTTTTCATCCAAATCTATCCATTACTCACCCATCATAATCCAAATTCAATCCTAATCCACCAATCTTGTTATGCATTTGGAGATCATTCCACATCCATCAAGAAAAGCACATCAAAACAAGTGGAGCACAAGGGCGCCTCTACTTCATCAAGCTCAATCGGAGGAACAAGAGAGACTCCTCCCTTCCAAGGTGACATTTATGTTAGTTTATGCATTTATTTGAGCTTTTCATATCTTTTGTATTTAAACTAACCTGCTAACCTTGCTTGAGGTTTCCTTGGTTCAATTCTCACAAAAAGGGAAATGAAGTGTTGTAAAAGCTTTGCTTCCAGTGCTTCACCTTAATTTAGCTTTTCTTTCTTTCTTTTCCTCCCTTTTCCTTTTCCTTGTTACAATGAAGAGTCAACTTCTAAAATCCTGAAGGTTGTTTCACAGGCTGCAAAATAAAATCAAATGTACCATGCATGTGAAACTTCTTGGCTGCCCTTATTTAATGCGTGAGCCTTCTTAGGGATCAACAATATTTTTTGGCATGCCCAATGGGACTCCAAAATCTTGTTTTCAAAGACTTGGTGTACTTCTATGCATTTTTCTAGAATAAAGTTTTCAATCACTATTCAGCATTTTTTATAATTATTGTAACTCAGGTGGTATGTATTATCTCACTTGTGAGGGATAGTTTTTAGCAAACTCTCATTCATTATCCCGCTTTAACATCCAAGAAGTTTTTGATCAACAATTATTTTTTCCCACTTTCCATGAAAATGAAGAAACTCTACCCATGCATCCCCAAGTCTTTCATCACCCAACTTATTACTTCACCCACTCTCCTGATGAAAGAGGTTCTATGGACATTAGTTGTTGGTTCCCAAATCAACAAATTGTTATACACTAAGAGTATGCCAAATTCTCTAATAAGGTTCAACAATGGATTTGGTCATAGAACAAGAATCAATCCTAGAAATGATTGTTTTCTCCTACACTTTCAATTCTCCTATACCGAGGCAGGTGAACCTATATCATCATCATGTGTTATCTCTTCAAGGTTAATCAATGATATTCAAGCAGATTATACCTTACATATTTTTTAGAGGTTTATTTGATCACAAATTCAATTCACTTGTTCCCTTTATTGTCTATTCTCCACTAGCATGACGGTGGAAAATAAAAATTGAGAATTTAATATCTACTCCTACTCCTACCACTAAAAATGAAATATATGTATATGAAAATTGTGAATTTGTATGGGGAATCAAATGATCGGCGTCTTTCCAAAGGGAAATAGAGTCATACTTGTGAATGATATGTACTTCCTCTATTGGTTAAGTTTTTAATTATTTTGGCACTTTAATACTTATGCCTTGCACAAACGTGCAAGCAATTCGATTGCCAAGTTCTTTTTTTAATCCAATTGTTTCTTTCAAGTTATTGTGACCTTCTTCAAATGAATTTAATTCTTACTTGACGAAAGAAGTTAAAGAAGTCACACAGAGGTATGAAATTCCCTCAACAAATTAGTCATATGGTTGATATGCTAATTTATATAACAAAGTGTAAAGTGGAAAATTGAACCCTAGTGATTCCCCACCTAGGAGAGAGAAAGGAAATCACTAGGATGATTTTCACTTGGGAGATACTTTACATTCAAAAGAGGGGTTGAATTCACTAGATCCAAACCCTAGAGTGAATAAGGATTTGAATACTAAGTGGATTGCAAGGGTGCAATGCAATTTACCCTCTTTTATAAGTAGATGAGTTGACTTGTTGACTATCCAGAAAATAAAGACAAAATGGTTGAAATAAGGAGCTACCAATTTGGGATCGTGTCGTAACTTCAGATCTGAGATATTTAGACTGATACAAATCTACCTTGCAAATTCAGAGAAAAGTCGTCAAGACTGAGTTGAAGTTGCACTTGGCCCTCTGAAAAATCTGTGAGTCGAAAAGGGTTTTTCTATCTCTGGAAATGAAGCCTAAATCTACAATTACAACTGCACACCTACAACCTACACACATAAAAGAAAGGAAGAAGGATTGTGGATAGGGGTTTTCCTTAGTGAAACCCCAGTTGAGGAATCAACCTTGAAAGAAAGTAATTGCAAATGCTTAAATGTAAATAATGGAAATGTATACCTTATAGATCTGCAATTTGTTGATGATGGTTGCTTTGCTTCTCGAATGTAATAACAAGTGTTGCATGAAATGGCATGTAACATGACAAAACCTTAACACACACACATGCTTGCAAATGAATGTTATAATGTTTCTCCAATGGATGAATGAAGAAGAAACATGAAGACGAAGACTTGATGGATGCTTGAAGAATTGAATGCTTGATGACGATGATAGAGACCTTCCACTTGTTTACCCAATTTTTTCTTATCTTTGCTTATTTAATTTTTGCTTATGCAAATGAGAATACTAAATCCCCTTTTATACTTTCCTAGGAGGATAATTTTCATCTCACCAAAGGCCGACATAGTGGAGATTAAATACCGAAGAGAAAATTAGGGTCAAGGGTTAGATGGACCCATTTTAGAGCCACCCAAAGAGGGAGGACATGGGTGCCATGCCCCTATCCAAGGGGGAAAGGGGTGCCACACCCCAGTCCTGCCCTATTTTGGGCTTGGACAAGGTCACAAGGTGACACAAGGGCTGAAATGGGAGGATATTTGGAAGAATGATGTAGAAAGGGGTCTCGATTGAGTAGGGAGATGTAGTCACCATGGTGAGGGCCTAAAACGTGGTCAAAATTGCAAGGGTCACAATTTATGACGCTACACAATTTTTTTTTTTGTGGAGAGAAATAGATAATATTACTCAGACAACACCACAAAATAACTAAATTAGAGATTTAGTACCATTTTTAATACATTCTTTCTACTGCCACTTTGAAAATTTTTCTTGTACAATATGAGCCCTTGTTTCCCCCCCTTAATTATCTATCCCCCTGTTCATCGGTCTTGGTTTCCTTATAGAAAAATGAAGGAAGCGACAAACTTCAGACTGTTACAATTTCAAAAAACCATTGGGATGCACCCAACTAAATACAAAATGTTACATTTAATTAACATATTATATAGTTTTCCTTCACAACATAACAAAGTGTCACTCAGTGACATGGCATGAAAATCAAGAAAACAATAACAATTTTAAAAATGATAAAAAAGTTGGTGAACATGAACCACAACATTTTGCAAATAGATATTTGTGACCCATTGGTTTGGAAAGGTTTTATTTCATGTGGAGCATGTCATGTTTTACACACAAACCATTCAGGAAGGACAATATTGATTTTGTGATGGTAAGAACAATGGTGTCAAAATCAAATGATCTGGCAATAGAGCTACTCATCAGAATGAGCCAAATACTTTTTCTCCCATTTAAATATTATGTACTCATTAGATAATTTATACTCCTAAATATGTTCTACATTAGCCAAGTGTAATTCCCATCATTTACCCAATATTCCTCTGATTTCTGTAATGAACTTGGAATAGATTGGTGAAGATTCCTATATTGAGATTGCATTTAGAGGGGTGTCAATGATCACAATTCCTTTTGGTCTTCTAAATGGGAGTTTAGTGGGCTTAGGTGGTTGTCCTTCCACTTCAACTACAACCTTTCTATGTATCCTTTCAAAGTTATCCAAGATCAAATCAATCCTTTTGGTAGAATTGTCTCCTTCCATAAAGAACCTTAAGAAAATTGGGTCTTTCTTCTTCTTTTCCTCCTCAAGATTTGTAAGGATATTCCACTTTCACAACCTTTGAAATACTTCAGATGTCATGATATAATTCCTCGTGATATCTTCTTTATAGTATACTTCATGTGGAATTGCTTGTTTTGTAAGGACTATCTGTCTCACTATGTTCATGCAATCATTTAGGGTCAAAGATCCTCTCTATTCTAGACCTCAAACCATACATACTTTTCAAATAATTTTGCACATCTTCTAGAGTATCAAAATCAATTGACAGTCCCACACATTCAGTTACATGTGGCAAAAAAGTGACCTTTTTCATTCTTTCTATGATATCCTTTTCTATCAACATAAACTACCACACAAATTCTAAGAAAGATACCATTGTAGAAATAAAATATGGAAAATAATGGGGAGCCTGTGTGCATCCATAAACTCTAATCACTTTGTATTTAGACATAAAAAACTAATATTCTGGCTTGAATACTAAAGGCCTCAACACTTCCATTATTTTTTGAGGTAATCTAGGTGAAGTGTGACCCAATGTAGCCATAATGATAACTAAGAAATACTCATGAAAAACCACATAATCATTATTTTTGCATCTTCTATCCCATATGTAACACAACAATTAAACAAGAAATCTATTTCCTTGATTATCGATCATTCCCAAATTCAACTTCTGGTTCAATTTGTCTCTATTTTAATATAAAATTAAATAAAAAAGAAAAGAATAATGCTTGAACTCAGTCAGGCCTTTCCCTTCCTTTAATTTAATCAATTTCTCATGTATCAATTTTGCAATTTCTGAAGCTAAATCAAATTGCAAGTTTACCTCTAAATTTTGTATCCTCATATCCATCATCATTAGGCCAATTGGCACCTTTTTCCCTGCATCTATTCCAAGCACTTGGAAAATAGAAAAATGTGTCTTGTTGAAATACACTTGGAAATCATCTACTACAAGGGGATCACTGTCCACAATTGCTACTATTTTTTTAATAAAAACTCATCCTCTTATACAATGGAAGCTCATCATGCCTATAAATATTTCTCAACCTTTTGTAATCTTGCTCAAGTATTTCTAAATCTATTTTGGCGAGAGCTTTTTTGTTCAACATAAAACACTTAGTAATTGTTGATTTGGTTACTTCCATCATAGGGAACCCATTTGGCATTCTCACTGTCCTAGTTATCGGATGATAATATTGTGCTAAAACCCTAATAAACTCGACATCTATGAAAATATTAGGCAAAATCAATTTGGCTATGTCTAATGTCTAGGAATTTGACATTGGGACTTTGCCATTTTTTTATCATAAAAATAGCAGAACAAATCCCGACCAAGAATCAAAATTGCGACATCTCTACATCTTTGTCCTTCATCCTTCTAAATATTTTTAGGAGATCTATCATTAGATTTTGGTAATATATCTAACAATGATTGTTGTGATGGTAATTTCTTTTCTTTAATTAGGGGTAGAAGTTTCCCCTTTTTGTTTTAATGATTTCACTGTATGGGGATTTAAAAAAAAATTGTACTTGAACCAGCTCTACTTAAATTTCAATTCACTAAACAACTAAAATCAACAATGCAAATAATCCTTTCTACTATTTAGGAGAAAACTAATTAATTGTTTTAGGGCCTTGGCTTGTCATTGCATTCTCCCTAGTAGCTTCTTAGAGCTCCAATTCTGAATTCCTCCGAATGCAATGTGACATCAATCAAGATGCAACTAAGATTTTTGAGCTTTTGAAATCTATCCTTTCACCTTTAATGCATGCTCATGCCAAGGTGGTCGACCTCCAATTTTGAATCTCTATATTATATTTGCATAATTACTTAATTAATCTCCCGTGTGACTGCCCCTACTACATGTCTGCTAATTCCTTCGTTCATTATTATGAGTTAGCAATGACCAAAAATGTCCATGCCTCTCTATCGCAATTGTCCATTCTATCCTGCATTTCCTTCTTATGGGGCTGTGGTAATAATAGATATCTTTATCGCCTTGCCACAATCCTTCCATGAACAAATATTGTGATGTTTGTGGCTCAACAGGTTCATCACCTCCTTGTTGGTGCAGGAGCACCTAGAGTTTAGTTGCTATGTGAGTTAGATGTTTGAGTCTTAGGAGTTACGGGCCATGTTATTTTGATTCAATAAGGTCTATGGAGACCATTTGTAATATCATTTCATGTTTTCAGGTCTGTATGTCAGAGTTGGAGTCAAAGTTTGCAAGGTTGGAAAAACTGTCAAATGTTGTCATCGGGATAGTTATCCCGATAAAGTATCATTGATGTAAAAAGTTGTCAAATGTGGTCATCGAGATAGTTATCCCGATAAAGTGTCATTGTTGTAAAAACATGTCAAAGTGGTCATCGGGATAGTTATCCCGATGAAAGGGTCATCAAGATAGTTTCTTCTATGGAGATTGGCAAATATTGTTTAATCGACTGTGGAAGGTTATGCCGATAGTTATCCAATTGCCTCGTTTAGTATAGCTAAGCTGACATAGGGGTATCATGGTAAGTTTTCTTTATTAGAATTGCATAAAAAGGTTACCTTGCCAATATTAGTTATTCCAATGGGTGAAAAAAAGGACTTGAGTTCGAGATTGCTATCCCGATGTCGGTGTCCAGTAGTGTTTTGTTAGTTCAGAATTTTTATTCTGATGTTAGTGTTAAAATTTGATTTTTCAAATCTGGCAGTCAAATAGTCATGCAGTCCAAAGGTCACGGAGGGAAAGTGCATAAATCTGGTATAAATTGTATATCAATGGTTGGAAACCGATTCAAAAGTGTATTTTCACAATTAGATTATGTAGCATAGTTTCAAAATTTTGCAATCACTGGCATCATATTGAAGGATCACTTTTATGGAATTCCTCTATCCCCTATACATATATGTTGTTGTATGAATTCGATTTGAATGGGAAATTGGTAGCTAAGGTTTTATTCCCGATTCGACAATTCCCCCTATCTTGCATCACCTGTGATGTCCTTGTAAACTTTCCTCTTCCTAGTAGTGGTCCAACGATAAGCTTAAGCACATACATCACAATACCGCAACCCTCCTTTGAACAATCTTCTCTTCCTTTGCTGGACGATGAGATCCAATTCATAGTACTATTTTATTCTTACCGCTACCCTGCAAGAAACCTTTACTCCTTGCCATATGAATAATGTAGTTAGTGACCTTATTTCTCTACCGCAAGGCTATCCGATCTTTGAGTGTTGATGGGCATGGTAGTCTAGTGACGATTATAAAACAACTCCACCCTGCCAACATTCTTTGATATTAATGAACAACTCCTGCAGGACTGCAGGGAAAGTGATACATTCATGATATAAATAGGTCAATATAATTATGAGAATTAAGACTATATACATGAGGGTTTTCAGCTTTGGGAGACAAAATTAAAAAATGAACCTAGTGTTTAGGGTTTATTTTTTTTGCAAATTAGGACAACTCACACAAAATTTAAAAGGTTCCAACAGTGGTTCTAGTTGGGATGAATGATCGCTAGGTCATTGCAAGAATATAGAAATAACCTTTTGGATGCAAAACAAGACTAAACTACTTATAATACATACACTGGTACAAATAAAACCAAAACTAGAGGGACACAACCTAATCTACTGTGCATGGAAATAGTCTTCTTCTCTAGATAAGTGTTTCAAGATTTGCCCATGCACTAGCAATTCTTGATTCCTACCCACCATGTTTTGTAAATAATATGAATCTTCCCAATAGTTGTCAGTGATAACAAATGGGCTTGACCAAAAATCCTCAAATTCACCATGTTTTCCCTTTATCCTGGCTCCTTGCATTCCACATAAGAACTAAGTCATCAATATGAAACTTTCTATCTTTGGCTTTCTTATCAAACAAGTATTTTACTTGCTGCTGCATTTTTGCATTATGTTTTTGTGTCTCTATCATGACCTCATCCAATTTAGTTAATTGTTCCATTCTCTTTTCCAAGGGCTCAAGAATATTTAAATCTTCTTCTAAAATAAACTTATATACTTGTAGCGTCCTAAAATTGTGACACTTGCAATTTTGACTGCATTTCGGTCTTCACGATGGCGACGCAACACAAAACCTGAATGGAGACCCCGAAACTTGATTATGACACTAAAAACTGCATTTTCTTGCACCCTGGCCTGAACCTCCTTTGCACCCTGCTGTCCCAGGAGGTGGGACCAGAGCGCCCAGCGCCCTGGTCCTTCAGGACCAGGGCGTCCAGCGCCCTGGTCCCCCAGGACCATGGCGCCCAGCGCCCTGGTCCCTGGGTCCTATTTTGGGCCCGGTCTCTTTTGGACTTCGGGTCTTTATGTTTGCAATTTGGAAAATAAACATTCCCTGGTCGGCCTAAGGTCGGGAAAATCAGTCTATCAACCCTAATTGACAAGTATATAAACAGTATTTTCTCTCTCATTTTGGTAAGATACATGGAAGATGGAAAAAGCATGGAAACGATACTCAAACATTCAAGCATTCAAGCATTCAAGCATTCCTTCTAAGTCTCCATTCAAGGCTAAGTGTTGCATTCAAGACAAGGATTCAACCATTGAAGAGGAGATCACATATTACTACATACTACAACATACAACAAACAACAACATCTATACCTTCGCACATAAGGATACAAACATCCTTACAACAAGGTATTAGTACTTGTTTTACATTACAAACATTTACATTTATAGCAATTTCTCATTTCTTGGTTAATTCCAAAACCGGGGTTTGACCTAAAGGCAAACCCCTAATCCCTAACCCCCCAATCGTCTTCTCTTTTCTGTGTGTAGGTTGTAGGTACGCGGCTGAAATTGAAGATCTGGAATCCTTGTGCAGAGACGAATAGATCCCCCTTCGTTTCGCAGATTTTTCGGAGGACCGTGGCGCTCGGGCGCCATCGTCCCAGCAACTTTTGCTCAAATTTGCAGGACAGCGCTGTATCGACATTTTACTGCTAATTCCAGGTCCGCAGCTTCATCCTATATCCCTATCTCAGTTTATAAATGAATCTTTCTCACTTTCTATGTATTCCTAGCTTAATTCCTCTATCAACATTCTTTACAAAAGAGGGTAGCCTTGCTGTCTTAACCCTTGAAACTCATTTAGAATCCAATCTTGCATTGTGTGGGATTGGATCTTGTGGGTTTCAACCCCTCTTTTGAATGTAAAGTCTCCCAAGTGAAAACCATCAACCCTAGTCATCTCCCTTCTCTCTCCTCGGAGTTGGAAGAGGGGAGAGCAACTAGGGTTCGATCATTTTTCCGCTTTACATTTTGGTGAACCCGACATGAACATCCTTTCTAATTATTCATGATTAGATCTGAAACTTGGATTCCTTGATTACATTTCCATGTTTGATCTTTTGCAAAATTTTAGAGGTTAATTGCATAAAAACCCTAAAATTTCTTTTTAGTAATTGAACTTGTGAAATATTTAATTGTTAATGCTTGCTTCAGATCTGCCCTTCTGTTACAAATTATCAATTCATATTTATGCTTTAATTTTGAAAATTAAGTGGTTAAGTGTCAAAACCCTAATTTTTGAAACCCTCTTGATTCAACCTTTGTCCGACAATTTCACTGATCAAAACATCTCCAAATCGGCTGTAACTTTGGATTCCGCAATAAAATCACAATATCTTTCATCCCTGAAAATTTGGAAAAAAGTTGCAAGGACCGTGTGCACTCCGAGCGCCATCGTCCCCAACATTTTTTCCAAAATTTCGGGAGCTAGATCTTACTGTATTTTTCTGCTAAAATCCAGAATTTTGGCTGCTTTTATCAATTATAACACTTTCAAAATTACAGTCAAAGTTGGTCTAGTGATTGCTTGGTTTAAGGCTTCTAATCATTCAAAAATCATTGAAACTGAAATTCATGTCAAAATTGTGTTTCTTACTGTCCTAAATCTGAAAAGTGTGTTTGCATTCATTCGAAATTTCAGTGCTTTATTCAAATTCTTGCATTTTGTGACTTTTGAAATTAAGTTCTTAATTACAACAACTTTGATTTCCGCTTTCAAAATTGAATTTCGTGTGAAATTGAGTCAACTTTTGAATTTCAAAACTTGCATTGCTTTTGACATTCCCTCTAAAATCATAAAACTCAAAATTTCAGTTTCCCTCTCTTTTTCAAAATTCAAAATTTTGCATTTTTCGACAATCTTGATAGGGTTCAATTTTGAGATTGCAACTTTAATTTGGCCTATCTACAGATCGTATAATCACTCAATTTTTTCAGATTAGCTCTAAAATCATCATAACTTTCATCCCTGCAAATTTCAAAAAAAGTTGCAAGGACCGTGTGCACTCCGAGCGCCACGGTCTCAGACATTTTTTCCGAAATTTTGGGAGACTGTCGTGATTGCATTTAACAGCTTAAATCTAGAAGATTGGCTGATTTTACTGAAAATTGCTACCTCTAAAAATTCAAAATCTTCTCTCTCTTTCTAGTGCATGAGTTTTACAACAATAAGCCCTACTTACACTATTCCCGTTAGATGAAGCCGTAGAATTAAGTCTTTCCGAGGTTTAACTACTGAGGAGATGGAACCTAATTTGAATAGCCTTTTTATTGAGGACATGGGTAATTCCTCTAATCCTCCTAATGATGAAGAAGCTCTCCGTGAGGTTTCTGTAGAACAACTTTCAAAATTGGATAATCAATTTGACGATTTTCGACAATGGATGTCTCAAGAATACCCCGATAGTCAAGCTCTTCCTTTAATTGAGGGTCTAAAACGCATGCTTCAAAGTGATAAGAATGGAATTGATATTTTGCATGGTATTGCACACATTGTGGATTCAAATGTGATGCCTATGAAGAGTTGTGCCAAATCTTTAGGTTATACACAACCTCCTACTCAAGTCAATCATTCTATTCCTTTGACAACTTCTATTGCTAGCATACCTACCTTTACATCAAACATAATGACTACTTCTATACAAGACATTCCCCCTATGATCACCAGTCATGGGGGCAATCCTTCCTCTTCAATTAACCCTCTTCCTTCATTTAATCCAACTTCTTCATTCATTCCTTCAATGAGTGTTCCTATTACATCTTCACAAATGAACATGACGCAAGGGGGCAATTCATTTAACCATTTCATTCCTCCTTGTAGTGTTCCTCCTGCCCAATCATCTCCTATGACTAATTATCATAGAGTCCCACCACCTTACTCTTTACCTTCTTTCAATAACATAACACCTCCATCTCAATCTAACACATCTAATATGAATTCTTCGACTGAAGCGACCATTAACAATCTTGCACAAACTGTCTCTTCTTTACAGCAACAAATTGCCTCTATGAATCAATCTAAGTTTAGTGTGCCCACATTTGATGTTGCGAGCCCACTTTCTCTTGACATTGTTCGAGTTATTCGCCCTAAACATGTTGAAATCCCGCATTTGGAGCTTTATAATGGTAAAGGTGATCCTCTAACACATGTTAAGAATTTTCAAACAATATGTACTGATTTTGCTTATGACCAAAGGTTGCTTGCAAAACTGTTTACTAGAACATTAAGAGACAAAGCCCTACAATGGTATTGCTCATTGCCTTCTTATTCTATTACTTCTTTCAAACAACTTGCAAATGCTTTCATTCAACAATTTCAAAACAATATAAGTCCTAAAGTTACTTTGATTGATTTAATGCATTGTAAACAAGGTGTTAAAGAAAAAGTGACTGATTTCATTGGTAGATATAAGCATTTGTATGCTCAAATTTCTTTTCCAGTGCCTGACAATGCTATTCAAAGAATCTTTATTTCTAATTTACAAAAAGATATTCGAGACAAACTTCTGTTTTATGAGTTTACTTCTTTCCAATAGTTGTGTGCAACTCTTCACAATTATCAATTGACTGTGAGTCAAATGGAACAATCACATCCTATGGCTCCGAGTGATAAGGGTGATAGCAGTCAACAACCATTTGGAAATTTTAAACCAAACAGAGATTCCATCAAGTTCAATGAAAACATCATCAACAACAATGTGAATGCAGCATCAGGTGTGCCTCCTATTTCTAAATTTTTCAAGAAAGAAAGAAAGTATACTCCTTTGAATGAATCATTGCATAGTATTATGAATAAGTTATTGGAACAAAATGTGCTTACTCTTCCTCCTATAAGACAAATTGATCCTGCAAAGATTACTTCACCTTATTTTGATAACAAATCTTTTTGTCAATTTCATCGTCAACCTGGTCATGATACTGAAAAATGTTTTTCTTTAAGGGTAAAATTCAAGATTTGATTGATAATAATACTATCTCTATTTCTGGAGTGAATGATAAAGGCAACACATCTGTAGATCCTCCTAACCAAAATCTTCAGATTTTTACTGATCCATTACCTTCTCATACCTCTAATGCGATTGAGACTAATGATTCCTCTCTCTCATCTGATGGTCTTGTGTCTATGACTCCGAATGTGATTAACTTTGTAGAGCAGCAAGAAAACCCTAAAGAACCTTCCATCACATTTGATTCTAGTGAAACCATTAGAGCACCTGATGGTCCTTTATACATAGTTGCAAAAGTCAAGAATACACCTTGCCGTGGAGTGCTTATTGACCCTTCGTGCATGGTTAATGTTATTACTAAAGAATTTCTTTTTATTTTGCAATTGAATCAAGTAATCTATGACAAAATAGATGTGATTGTGAAATTATTTGATGCATTTTCTTCTCCTGCAATTGGTTCTATTACATTGCCTATTGAGGTCCATAACAAATCCCTTGATGTGAGCTTTGCCATTATTCCTTCATCTGAACAATTTCGTGTGAAGCTTGGCTATCCTTGGCTATCTTCCATGAAAGCTATTGCTTCTCCTATTCACAAGTGTTTGAAATTTCCCCATAATGGTGAAGTTGTTACTGTCAATCATAGTCTCTTTAAACCAGCTGAAAGAACTTCTAGCGTTCCTATTGATTATTTTTGGCCTAAACAATTCCAATCTCTTCCTCCGCGAAGTGATCATCTTTTCAAATCTTATCAAAAGTGGAAAACAGATATGATCCTCTCTCTAAGTGAACCTATAACACCCAAACTTGATACTCCTATCATTCTTGAGAAGGAAGTTCTTCCTTTGAAAGATAAAACTAATATCTTTCCTCAAGAAGATTCCCAACCTATCCCTATGGATGTGACTATGTCTATGCCTAATAAACCTTCTAAGAGTAGACCTATACCTCCTCATCATGATGGACTTGGTCTCCTTCCTAAACCAAAAATTCCTCCTTTATATGGAGCAGTTCCTCCTCCTTCCTTTTATAGAGAAAAGAGACCTTCTTCTTCTCCTATTATTCAGCCTAAGAGACCACAACCTAAACACCCAAGTGATAAAGATGAGAACATTCCTCCTCCTCAATCTTCTCCACTTCCTACTAAGACTAGACGAAATCGATCTGCATGTGAATGCCGACGAAAGCGTCGTCTTAGGGCTCAAGCAGCTGCTTCTCAAACTTCACAATCTCCAAAAACACCTTCAACAAGCATTATTCCATTTTCTCCTCAGCCGAAAATTGAGCCTAAATCTCCTAAACATAAGATGCATGATGGTCTTGATCCTGTGCGAGTTAAAGATCCTATTTTTATAAATCTTGATGATGACATAGATGAAAATGTTATTCATGATGAAAATGTTACTCCTCTTGCTTCTGATAGTGAATATGAACTTGTTGATGTTGATAACCATTTATCTAATGAATTTTCTAAAGCACTTATCCTAGCTCCTAGACAAGAACAACGTGGCTTGGAACATGAACATAGCCCTTGTTTGGATCTTGTGATAGCTCCATCTGCTGTGTTGGATGTTCCTCCTCTAGCATGTTCCCTGCCTTCCCGAAACATTGATCAGCAAGATCGGGGGGTAGATGACGTGCTAGACTAGTTTCATTAGCATAGCAGATTCTCTCCTCCTCTCTTTTGTCACATCTTCTATATGTTATTCTGATTCTTCTATTTGTTTTTCTTAGTGTTGTCTACTTGAGGACGATGCAAAGCATTGAGATCTCTTTTGACCTCTCTCATGTTGACTCAAAAGACACATGTGTTCCCTTCTTCTAGGTGACCTTCCTTGATTGGGGAATGAAGAACAATTATGCATACATACATATGATATATATACATGACTTATCATACATCATACTGACCCCGAGGAAAGCAAAGTCACCTTGTGCTTTGTGTTTTGTGTCTATTATCCTTGGGTTTATCTCACACTTGGGGGCTAAATCTTTGCGATAACGTGCTCCTTTCCCTTCTTATTTCTTATGTGTATCACTACGTTAAAACAATCACCCCCGTTGAGGCGTGTGCGATCGCTTTAACGTAGGGGGGCATACACCCCGTCTATCCCTTCAGGATACTTGAAAATTTCTTGGCGAACTTAGCTTTGCCTTGAAAATTTTTGGTATTTCTCTTGCATGACTCATAGTGAGGGAACCTTACTACTGACAGTCATGGTGCTCCCTCGTGATCTCCCCTTTTAATTTGTCAATCGAAGTCATAAGATCCTTAGTCCACTGGGGGCTTGGTGTGTCTTGCCTCCTTGACGTGGTGAAAGTCTTTCAATGTTGTTTCCTTGTACTTTACCGGAAGTATGAGCATACATACTCCCGCTAAAGTGGGGGCTAAATGTAGCGTCCTAAAATTGCGACACTTGCAATTTCGACTGCATTTCGGTCTTCATGATGGCGACGCAACACGGAACTTGAATGGAGACCTCGAAACTTGATTATGACACTAAAAACTGCATTTTCTTGCACCTTGGCCTGAACCTCCTTTGCACCCTGCTGTCCCGGGAGGTGGGACCAGAGCGCCCAGCGCCCTAGTCCTTCAGGACCAGGGCGCCCTGCGCCCTGGTCCCCCATGGTGCCCAACGCCCTGGTCCCTGGGTCCTATTTTGGGCCCGGTCTCTTTTGGACTTCGGGTCTTTATGTTTGTAATTTGGAAAATAAACATTCCCTGGTCGGCCTAAGGTCGGGAAAATCAGTCTATCAGCCCTAATTGACAAGTATATAAACAATATTTTCTCTCTCATTTTGGTAAGATACATGGAAGATGGAAAAAGCGTGGAAACGATACTCAAACATTCAAGCATTCAAGCATTCCTTCTAAGTCTCCATTCAAGGCTAAGTGTTGCATTCAAGACAAGGATTCAACCATTGAAGAGGAGATCACATATTACTACATACTACAACATACAACAAACAACAACATCTATACCTTCGCACATAAGGATACAAACATCCTTACAACAAGGTATTAGTACTTGTTTTACATTACAGACATTTACATTTATAGCAATTTCTCATTTCTTGGTTAATTCCAAAACTGGGGTTTGACCTAAAGGCAAACCCCTAATCCCTAACCCCCCAATCGTCTTCTCTTTTCTGTGTGTAGGTTGCAGGTACGCAGCTGAAATTGAAGATCTGGAATCCTTGTGCAGAGACGAACAGATCCCCCTTCGTTTCGCGGATTTTTCGGAGGACCGTGGCGCTCGGGCGCCATCGTCTCGACAACTTTTGCTCAAATTTGTAGGACAGTGCCGTATCGACATTTTACCGCTAATTCTAGGTCCGCAGCTTCATCCTATATCCCTATCTCAGTTTATAAATGAATCTTTCTCACTTTCTATGTATTCCTAGCTTAATTCCTCTATCAACATTCTTTACAAAAGAGGGTAGCCTTGCTGTCTTAACCCTTGAAACTCAAGTCTCCCAAGTGAAAACCATCAACCCTAGTCATCTCCCTTCTCTCTCCTTAGAGTTGGAAGAGGGGAGAGCAACTAGGGTTCGATCATTTTTCCGCTTTACAATACTATTAGAAGGTTATGGATTGGCATTCTAGCTTGAGTTCCATAGACAAGCTTGAAAGGAGACTTTCCTATAGCCTTTTTGATAGTTACTCTATTAGTCCAGAATGGTAGTTGTATACACTAAAAAAATGACTATGATTAATTAAATACATATTTATTATTTATTTAATGATTATTCTCGTATTAAATAATTAAATTAATTAATTTAATTTATTTAGTCTTTCTTCAATATCAATCTTATTAAATATTTAATATTTAATCATGCATTATGCATTCTTCTAAAGTCTCCATTAATTAAATAATTCTATAATTATTTAATCTCCTTTTCCACCTCACTTCATCTCCACATCACTCAATCTTGGCAACTCATTTCATGTGGCTAAACAAATTATTAATTAGCCATATTAAATGCTAACTTCCATTTTCAAGTTGAAAGAATGTGTACATACACTTATTTTTGGACTTCCCTATATTCTCTCCATCACTCCTACATATTTGGAGGAGCTTGTGTCCACATCATCCTGGTCAACTTCCACTTGTCCCACATTTCCTAAATCTCCTCCAACCATCCTATATTCTTGGAGTCTTCATCTTCAGTCAAGGTGAGCATCTTGCCACTTGGACTCCTCTTCCACCTTTTACTCTTGTAATAACCTGCTATACTTAACCCAACAAAATTTGACCACTTTTTTTTGTTTACTTTAATCATTTGTATTTGATTCAATCACATACTCTGGGCATCCATCCATTAGGATTAGGCATTCATCCATCCGGGATAAGTATCTAACCATACAGGTTAGGCATCTGTCCATATGGGGCAGGAGGTTTCATCTATCCAATACGGGATAGGCATCTACCCATACGGGGTAGGCATCTATCCAATTAGGATAGGAGGTGCTCTGGCCAGAGACTTAGACTCATCAGGACCATTCGGGTCCTGAGTCACTCACTAAGTACTACATTCCTCTAATAGGAGTGCACCGAGGTCATCGTCCTTAGGAGAAATCAAAATAATACAAGCTTGAATTCTACCTTGAAATTTGGCTTAAGGCCTCGAGAAATCAAGTGAATCCATACGGGATTCCTTCTGAGTATGCATTGAATTACTTTTCCCTTTTTATTTCACTTATCTTTCAAGTTAGGATTCTTCTCAATCCATCTTCTTACCAAACCAAGTCCCCACCCACGAATACCTGAGTACTAGGGACAACTCCGTCCCAAGATTGCCTACATACCCATTTCGGCACGGGATCAAGGTGTAAAGTATGTAGTTCTATTTTCTAAAGAGAATTAAATAAATGATAAAGCTATCTTTTGCATGCAATATATGAAAATACTTTTATCAATATTTATCCCCAAATAAGAAGAAAAGATTTACAATCTAATAAATTTTTTTTTATAAAGGAAGATCTAGAAGCTATTTTTTTTTGATAATACAAATTTCTCATATGTAAATGAGAGATGACAAAGAAGAGAACATGGCTTATCGAAGCTTGATGTTGAATCCTCTAGCTATCCTTTTTGATCCTTCCTTGCAACTTGAGAAAAATCTTCAAGAACAACTTAACAATCCTACAACGAAAATGAGACTACCAAAGAAGATCCTACTACCAATAATAAGGAAACTTGGAAAATTTCTTCCAAACATAATCAACTCCCTTTTTTGAGAACTTGCATACAATATATAGAAAAATCCCTTAATTCCACTATCTAGAGAAATTAATTAAGAATGAGATTCTTTTCCAATATTGGACTCATGCAAATTGATAAAAAACCTAGTGGGGGAGTTACATGCAAGGCATTGAAGATTCCACTAGAAGCTTCTAATTCCTCCTACAACATGTGCCATAATTGGGAGTGGGAAAATAAAAAATAAAAATAATGCCTTTTGAATTATATTGTCCAAGTGTGTGTGTTTGTGTGTCCATTTTTATTCTTTTATAATATTTATTCATTCATTTTCAATAGCTCAACCAAAAATATAATAGAATTGTATCAAATCAAAAAGTGATAAAGAAGGGTTGTGACACCTCTACCCTGAATGTGTAGGAGGAACATCTTCCCCCTTTTTCTCTCACATTCCAATTAATCCATAATAGCCATAAATATTGCATGATTCAATCTCAACCATTGATCTCTGCCACATGGGAATTTGCTCATGAAAATCTATAAAAAGATCATTTCCTTAGAATTTTGGATCTAGTAGTTATCTTGCATTCACACGAGTTTTGAGCATTCAAGCATTTTAGAAATTTATAGTGTGCCTTTGGCTTTTAGTTTAATCTTTCATATAGTTGCATATTTAGCTTTGCATACACCATCCAGTTATAAAAGAGTCCATTCATCATTTGTCATCTTGGATGCTACAACCAGTGCAATCTGAGAGAAACATCTACAACAAGATCAAAGATGATAGGACATAATGAGATAACAAGTGGAGGATTACTATTTGAAGTATTTCTCTTTTAATTGTTTCATTGGTAATTTTGGAATTTCCTGTAAGTTTACATTATTGTGAAACTAACAAATCTTGTAGGTTCATTCTTGAAATATCTTTAGGTTACACACTAGTCTTAACTTTGAATCCAATGCTCATTTGTTTTTATTAAGTATTCTTCTAATTATCTTCATGATACTCTTGTTACTTGATCTAGCTTGCCCATTTCCTTGAGGGTGCTATGGTGAAGCATAGGAGATTGTAATATCATAAGAGTCTCAAAATTCCTTAAATTCATCAGACCTAAAACACATTCCATTATCTATAATTAACCTGAGAGGGACTCCAAATCTATTGATAATGTTTCTAATAGGAAATTGATGAAAATTTTTCTAGTAGCCTACTTAGTTGGTATTTCTTCAATCCATTTGGTGAAATAATATGTTTCCACAAGGATCCATCGATGCCCTCCACTTGATTTGTCTAATATCTCACCTATGAAATCAATGTCCCATTGATAAAGGGTGTTTCAATAAGTAAAGGTCTGAGAGGCAAGGATCCTTGAAATTTTATCTTACGAGAAAAATAATGGAATGCCTCACATTTTCTCACATACTTGTCAGCACTAGCAAAAATCTTAGGCCAGTAATATCCCCCCCTTAGTATCTTCTGTGCAATAGTTTTGGCTGAAAAATGACCTTCGTAAACACCTTCATGCATCTCTTTCAAAGTTTTTTTGTCTACCCTGTTGGCATTCTTGATATTTATGTTGTGATTGTCATTGATGGACACACACTTGCACTATGATCTCCTTTATATGTATAAGCTTAAAGCTCAACCGGAATATGTTCCAACTGGTATGTTGTATTATAGTCTTTAGACTATTGGTGTTTTGCAGAATGTGTTTACCGGTCTGAATCGTCATGTCGACCCCACCCGGTTCGTGGATCCCAAGCGGTATGAGGGATTAAAGCGGCATAACACATTGTTACCGGTCTTCATTTTTGACAAACCGGCAACCGGTATTTTGTATGAACCGGTAATACTCTATGATGAGTTACCAACTAACATTTTGTGATGAGTTACCATCCACTGATCATTTGACGGTGCTGACACTCTGGCGGTGCTTTTTGTGTCATGTTACCAGATATGTCTAGATGCATTGAACCTAGGAAATTGTATTGTAATCCTATTGGACTGACATGAAATCAGATTCCTTTATAAGGACATCATGTCTAGGGTTTTTACATTGTTGAAGTTGAGGTTGATGTTGTTGATAGGGTTCAAGTTGGCTGAGGAGTTAGAGAGAGCATGAATGTGTAGAAGACTGAAGTAATGCTGTAATGCATTAAGATCGAGCTATCAAGGATCTAACCAAGCAATCTGTGCTATTTGCTAGATCACTCACTTGTTGATTACTCACATCTTTGACAAGTCTGTAGCCCTTAACTGGGTAGGCTCAGAGTAGCCTTTGTAAATCCTCTCACAAGGTGGTTCACATCTATGGATCTAAAAATCCTCTAGCAAGGTAGTCTTTAATTGGACTTATCTCCTAACAGGATCTGTTCTGGTAAAGAACATTGTAAGACCTTAACTGGTCTGGTTTCTATTCTGCAGATGGTTACTTGTGAGTTCCATCTCACCGTGGTTTTTCCCATTTGGGTTTCCACATCAAAATCTCTTATGTTATAGTATTTGTGCTTCTGTGGGTGAATGCATTATTTGTTATTTGGTTTGCATGTGTGCTAACCGGTTTGTCTGTTAAATTGTTTTACTGGTTTACTATTAGTATTGCCAAGTGTTTAAGTTCAAAGATTTTTGGCATACTAATTCACCCCCCCTCTTAGTATTCATCAATTGGTATCAGAGCCTACCTTTCTATAAGTTTAACCACTTGGAAAGAGATATGGGGGAATACACATTGAGAGAACTTACTCATCAGCTCACTTAGTTTGAGCAAGCCTATGATGAACTTATGGCTAAATATAAGGTCTCTCAGGAAAAAAGGAGAGAACATGTTGAAAAGCTGATGGAGCTATCTGAAAATAGTTCTTCAGATGAAGCAGACATGGAAGCCCTAATTGTAGAAGTAAATAAGCTGAATGAATCAAACTCCAACCTGAGAAAGGAGTTGGAAGAACTGACTATCTGAATGTGTCAAGAGCTTGAGAATCAGAGGAAAAATGAAGATCTAGTGAAGGACAAAGATCATGAGATCTCCAAGTTGAAGTAAGAGATCAGTGCACTAATTGCTCAACTCCATGCTAGCAAAGTGGAAAAGGAAGACATGCAAGGTGAACTGAACAGTGCCATCTTTTAGAATGAAAACCTGATGGAAACAAATGCTTCTATTTCCAAAGAACTCTCTGAGTCAAAGGAAATACTTTCTAAGTTCAACAAGAGCACTATCAAGCTAGAGCAAAAGCTTGAATCTGCCAAACCTGTCAAGAATACTGATGGACTTGGATATTCTGGTCATGAGGAAGGTGAGACCTCTAGTACAAATGCTGGAGCATCAAAGAAACAACTGACATCAAAGGATAAAGGTAAGAAAAAGTTTAAACCTATTTTCTTTAACTGTCTTAAAGAAGGACATACTACCAATGTGTGCAGAAGTAAGGCTTACAACAATTTTCCTTATTTTCTAAATGATAAGCCTAGATCCTATAAATTCAATGGTAACTACTATGCTTGCAACAAATTTGGGCATAGAGCATCTGAATGTAGGTTTGTTATGAATAACACTGGAAGATATCCTCAAAGGACCCAAGGAGTTGGTCCTGAACCTTTTGTGAACTGGAATCACAACCGGTTTAATGCCTTCAATCATTAGTCAAGAAGTGGTGGCTATCAAGCGGCAACCGGATGGAGAGAAAACTGTTGGATTTGTCATGGTCATGGTCACACTACTGCAACATGCAGAAGGAAGAATAGGAACATGAAAAATGGACCCTGGAGAGCACCTGGAATGATTTGCTATCATTGCAACAAAATGGGTCATGCAACAAGATTCTGTAGAAGCAGAAAAAGTATATCGGATGATATACCGGTCACTCCGGAAGGAAAAATTGATGTTCAAATAGTTCAAGCGGATATGAACAAAACTTGGAAGAAGAAACCAGTGGTGTTACAAGAGGAACTGGTTTCTGCACCTAGTGTGGAAATTACAGAACTGACAAACTAAGCTTCATAAAAGCTTAGGGAGAGAAAAACGGCGAAATGCTTTTGAACCCCTAGTTTACACCGGCAAAAGACCTTAACCGTTGTGTGTTGCCTGTCATTTGGCGGAAGACCAAAAATGGTAAAAAGGCAAATTAGGGTTTAAACCCTAATAGTGGAGCATTAATGATGGCAGGTGAGGAATATGCTTAAAAGCATTTTTCAAATCATTTCTCACTATCAATTTTTGAGCGAAGATAAGGTGATCTGTGCTGAGATTTTGAGAAATTGAGAAACCGCAAAGGAGATTCAAATGCAAATTGCAAACGGGCAAGTGAAGAACACAAAGCGGTGATTCTACAACTGATGGAGTGTGAGGTGAAGGAGAATCTGAAAGCCCTAAATTCACATGTTTCAAAAGGTATTTCTTGAGTTCTTAAGTTTCTATCATGGCTTCTACATCTCATACCAGTTCTAGTGCATCTGTCGAGCCTGCAAGTTTTATTCAACACAAGTCTAAGTATAATGCCCTATCTCAAGTTCCAACTGGTGTTATAGTAGAAGAGGGAATCTCAGATTATATTGATTGTAAACTCGAAGACCTAGGGTCTCTAGCTATCCATACCCAGCTAGGTTTGTTTTGTGGACAAGATAAGATGATCAAACCAGAGTATAGTATTCTGGAGAAGAAGAAACTCCACAATGCTGTTTACTTCCTAAAAGATTTCACAGAGGATCATATAAGAATCATTTTGAGTAGAGTCCATGGTAACAAGATGTACCTAGAGAGAACGCATGATATTACGCCGCAAGCAATTCATACTATCATCGATTTCTGCAATACAGGGGAAGTGCCAGTCCTAAGGACGGTTAGCAAAACTTGAATGTCCAAGCTCACCGGTTCAGTGAGTGACTCACGAGGTATGACTCTCAATTCTATCAAGGATGATCTAGTGAAATATACATGTATGGTGATTGGATATCAGATGTTCTCAGCCAGCAAAATTAACTCTGTATCTGCTACAATGGTAAATGCCACTTACCAGATGATAAAGGAGGATGCATCATTTGACTTATGCACTGGTATGTAAAGGCAACTCCTATTGAACGTGAAATCAATCAAACAAGATAATGCACTGAGGTTCAAGTTTGGACAACTATTGGTTGGGTTGTTCTTTTAATTTCAAGGATACTTCCCAAGAGTGGGAGATATTCAGTGGTCTGCGGACCAATCGGTTATTTGTCAACCGGTTACCAAACAGATAAAGGAAAGTTTGCAAGTAGTGGGAACCAGTTACCCTGAAGTTCTGAACAAGTATTTTGATGAGTTCAGATGGAAAATGAGCCAAAGAATGAGAATATCAGGTGACATCGTCAAGAAATATGAAGATGATATCTATTTCACCATCAAGGTAGACCAATGCATAATGGAAGCTGTTGAGCCTAGAGTGGAAGAAGTGGAGCCAATGGGCTATGAGGTGATGTATGACATGCTGGAAGGGTATGCCTCTACCCTTATTGCCTCATCGATTGATCCTAAGGCAAAGAGAACCAACACCTACCTAGAAAGGATAACACCGGTTGAGGAGCCACCAGCAAAGAAAGGAAAAGAGCCTTCAGTGAAGAAGGGAAAAGAAGTGCCATCTGCATTTGCACCAGTTACTACAACAAGTCCAAAAGTGACCAAGTGGTCACCGGCCAAAAAGAAACTGGAAGTAGCACCAGTTAAAGTCTTTGAAAGGAAAAGGAAGACAAAAACCAATTCACCAGACTAAGAGGAAACTGTGTCTGAGGAGCAGCCCAAGAAGGCGAGATAGACAAGAAGGAAGACAAAGAATGAACCGACATCATCTACATCGGTAAATATACATATCTCCTCCTATAAACCTTTGACACATTGTCAAAGAGCAATAAAGAATATTAGGAGAAAATTGCTACATGATTTAGTAGATTACTTTGATGACTTTAGTGATGAAGAAAAAGAAGAGGTAGAATAGGAGATTTTCAAGTATTTGTGTACCTATGTCCGGTTGCCCTCAAAGATTAAATCTTAGACACCAGATTCTTTGTATATGTTATTAGATAATAGATGGCGCATTGCCATAGAAAAGGAACAAGAAATTAGGGAGAAAGTTTTTGCATAGTACTTTCCCGACCTATCAAATTCTAAATTATTTGATGTTATTGACCAAAATAAAGGACTCTTCTTCACTAGAAGAAGAAGACTTTGGCTGTTAGAAGGAAGAGTTGATGATGTCGAAAAGGACACTCATTAGCATATGGTAACCGCTATCTAGTCTCATAAAGTGCGTATAGCCGACCTGCAAGCTGAGAAAGAACCGGTTATATCCAAACCGGACAAAGTATTTGATGACGAAGGAAATCTGGATGTTGAACCAGTCGACACCATTGATGTCGATGCCCTGGACGTAGAAGATGTTACTCAGGAAACACCATCTGAGGCAGTAGGATAGGAGCAACATGATGAATAGGTTGATAAGCAAGCCGAGGATAGTCAGGAAGCGGCAAAAGATGAAGAAGAGAAGAAGAAAAAGGATGAAGAGGAGAAGAAGAAGAAAGATGAATAAGAGAAGAAGGAAAAGGATGAAGAAGAGAAAAAGACACAAGAAGATGCAAGGAAGAAGAAAGAGGAAGAGGAGAAAAGAAAAGATGCTAAAAGGAAAAAGAAAGAAGAAGAGGACAAGGAACAAGAAAAGAAGGAAGCAGAGAGGAAGAAGAAGGAAGAGGAAGATAAGGAAGAAGAGAAAAGGAGAGAAGCAGAAAAGAAGAAAGCTGAAAAGGATAAGGAAGGAGAAGCATCAAAGAGCACCCAGATGGAGATTCCAAAGGCAACCGGTAGTCAAGCCAAACTGGTTGACCTCACCAGTCCTATCGACCTCTAGTCTGCAAGTGAAACGGAGCTGATGTAGAGCATCGAAGTTGCCCAAGAATGACTTGAAAACATACGAAGGAAAAAGGATCAGGATGTAATTAAAGTGGCTGTGGACACACTTACCAGTTTGATACCTGGTACTAACCTTTAGAGCACTGAATCATCACTGGCCAAACTTAAGCTCCTATGCACAGTTGTGGATGATCAGGTGCAGAGCCTAGAAGAAGAAGCATAGGGAAATGTCAAGAAAGAGCATCAAAAAGCTCTTAATATAGCTCTGGTGAAGAAGTTGAATGAGCTTCAGTCAGAACTGCAAAAAGAACAAAAGGATATAAGGGATGCTCTGAATGAGAGGAATCTACTACTCAGCAAGATTTGTCAACCTCATCTGTTCTATGATGATGTGCTAGCTCAGAAGCAAAAGCTTCAAATAGACTTACAGTCCTACATGAGCACATTCAAGCTTCCTTATGACTCCTTTACAACTTATGGGCAAATTGTTCACCGGTTTCACATCTAATCAACAAAAATGGAGCAAGAGATCAGCACCCGGTCTAGAGATTTGTAGGAGCTTCAACTAGTTCTACTCCCATGTCTACAAATTCTTCAGAAGTGCTATCTAAATTTGGATGCCTTAACAGTTACACAGGAGATGAACACAATTGATGCCATGGAAGAATAGGTCTCCCAGATGCAGACAGAAAAAGAAGTAGCCACCTCCCTACTTGAGTCCTGGTCTTTATCAATGAAACAATTCTTGCAGGACTTTAAATCTATTTTTGACAAGTATTATTCCTTATTGTCATAAACTTTTATTATTTTAATATCAAATGAAAACAGAGTTGTTCAGCTATACTTTGTCATTGTTGGAAAAGGGGGAGAAGAATTCTATTTGGGAGAAGTATAGGGAAAAGTATCTGGTAATCAAAATTTTGATATACGCTTTGAATATCTCAATGTTTATGCTCTATATGCAAAATTGTCATACATTTTATTGACAAAGGGATAGTGTATATGCTTAGGGGGAGCAATTTTGCTAATGGCATGATTTTGTTGTAAAACACTTAGATGTCAATATTTTATTTTCCTAAGTGTTGCCATCAATGCCAAAGGGGGAGATTGTTGGCATTCTTGATGTTTATGTTGTGATTGTCATTGACGGACACACACTTGCACTGTGATCTCCTTTATATGTATAAGCTTAAAGCTCAACCGGAATATGTTCCAACCGGTATGTTGTATTATAGTCTTTAGACTATTGGTGTTTTGCAGAATGTGTTTACTGGTATGAAGCGTCATGTTGACCCCAAGCGGTTCATGGATCCCAAGCGGTATGAGGGATTAAAGCGGCATAACACATTGTTACCAGTCTTCATTTTTGACAAACTGACAACTAGTATTTTGTATGAACCGGTAATACTCTGTGATGAGTTACCAACCGACATTTTGTGATGCGTTACCATCCACCGATCATTTGACGGTGTCGACACTCTGGCGATGCTTTTTGTGTCGTGTTACCAGATATGTCTAGATGCATTGAACCTAGGAAATTGTATTGTAATCCTATTGGACCGACATGAAATCAGATTCCTTTATAAGGACATCA
Organism: Cryptomeria japonica; assembly: GCF_030272615.1. NCBI lineage: Eukaryota > Viridiplantae > Streptophyta > Pinopsida > Cupressales > Cupressaceae > Cryptomeria > Cryptomeria japonica. The sequence continues at coordinate 764,577,497 of NC_081408.1, forward strand.
TGTCTAGGGTTTTTAGGTTGTTGAAGTTGAGGTTGATGTTGTTGATAGGGTTCAAGTTGGCTGAGGAGTTATAGAGAGCATGAATGTGTAGAAGACTGAAGTAATGCTGTAATGCATTAAGATCGAGCTATCAAGGATCTAACCAAGCAATCTGTGCTATTTACTGGATCACTCACTTTTTGATTACTCACATCTTTGACAAGTCTGTAGCCCTTAACCGGGTAGGCTCAGAGTAGCCTTTGTAAATCCTCTCACAAGGTGGTTCACGTCTGTGGATCTAAAAATCCTCTAGCAAGGTAGTCTTTAATCAGACTTATCTCCTAACAGAGATTGAGATTCCTAACAGGATCTGTTCTGGTAAAGAACATTGTAAGACCTTAACCGGTATGGTTTCTATTATGTAGATAGTTACTTGTGAGTTCCATCTCACCATGGTTTTTCCTATTTGGGTTTCCACATCAAAATCTCGTGTTATGGTGTTTGTGCTTCTGTGGGTGAATGCATTATTTGTTATTTGGTTTGCATGTGTGCTAACCGGTTTGTCTGTTAAACTGTTTTACCAGTTTACTGTTAGTCTTGCCAAGTGTTTAAGTTCAAATATTTTTGGCATACTAATTCACCCCCCCTCTTAGTATTCATCATACCCTTCATCTAGGTATAGTAGTAGGATACCATCCTTATATTTCCAAAACAAATCCCCATTTAAAAGAACATACTTGGATGACTGTAGCTTCAGATTCCTTCTTTGATTGTCATTCAAACCTTTAGGAAATTTCATGTGTATGGAAAATATACTATATCAGTATACCAGGGAGTCATCTAGATACTACACATCTTATTCTCTTTTATGTCAACTTGATTAGCTTGAGTAACCTCTAAATTGGATTTGGTAATTAATTTTTCTAGTCCTTTCCCTCTCACCAATTTAGTAATCTAGATATCAATATTAAATTTTTGAATCTTGTTTATCCACCTACATTTTCTACCAGTGACCTTAGTTTGTGTAAAGACATTCTTAGCTACTGCATTCAGTACATAAGTAATCACTTGTGCTCCTACCAAGTATGGTCTGAATGTTTTGACCGCCTTCACAAGTGCATAGGACCATTTTTCTATAGTATCATATTTCAACTCAGATGCTTGAATAGATCTACTAAAAAAGGAAATGCGCTGTTCATACCCATCTTCATCCCTTTGTAACATAACAACAACGATGGTATGGAAAGATGAAAATGAGAAATCTGGAAAGGCTTGGTAAAGTCTGATGATTTTAATATAGGGGATTCTTTGATTTCCCATTTAATAGATACAAAGGCATCAAGTGCTTTAGTCGTCTAATCCAACTTTGCTCCTTTCTTCAACATCCTAGCAATTGGCTTCACGATCTCAACAAAGTTAGATACGAATCTTCTAACAAAACTTATTTTCCCAAAGAATGATTGAATAGATTTTATAGTATTTGGGATGGGGATGTTTTCAATGAAAATAACCCTTTTAGGATCAATCCTTGCACTATTTTTAGAAACAATATGTCCTAGTAGTTTCCCTTCTATGACAACAAAATTACATTTCTTTGGATTCAATGAAATTCCATACTCAAGGAACCTTAATGAATATTTTTTCAAGGTGTATACAATGATCCTCTGCTCTTTTTGAGTATGCTATTATATCATCTTGGTAGACAACTATGATTATATTTATCAAATTTGCAAACACCACATCCATAGCCCTTTGTAATATCGAATGTCATTCTTACGTAGACATAGGTACCCCAAGGTGTGGTAAATAGAGTTTTGTATTGCTTAGATTCTTCAACCTTGACCTGATTGTAATAAGAGAATCCATCTATCATTGCAAGTAACTCATATCTTGTTACCCTTTGCAACACTTCCTCCATGTTAGGCAATGGATAGTTCTCTTTTAGTGATGAGATATTTAGGTTTAAAAATCCACACATAGTCTTATATCACCACTCTTCTTTCTTACAGGTACTAAGTTTGAGACTCAAGATGAATGCCTATAGGTTTGATTATTCCCCCATCTCTTAGCTTCATTAACTCTTCTTGCATATTTGGTGCCAGCATGGGGTTAATATGCCATTGCTTCTGCCTAAAGGGGTTTGCATTAGGGTTCAAAGGAATTTCTGTTGAATGTTCTAATGAACAAGACAACTGAGTGGGGGGTGGGGGGAATTAGTTGTCCATAGTACTTTAAAAATATTTTCCTTAAATTAGATCCATAGTAATTTAACTTATCACTTAATCCACATAAATATATTAACATGAAAAACAAAACACATCACACACAATGAAACACAAGATTTGACGTGGAAAACCTTGCTAAGGGAAAAACCACAAAGAATATTATTCTCAATATATGAACACTTGTTAGGGTGACATCAATTAATGTGATTTTTACAAAGAAAGACTCATTGTCAGTGGCTCACTGCCAAAGGGCTCACTACTCGAACGAAATAAAGAAAGGATCACTGCCTAGATGAAGAAGAATAAAAGAGAAAGAATCCACCACTAATACATCTTTGCAACCGTAAGATCTGTAGATAACTTCGGCTCACTTTTTTTGGTAGCTAACACAAGAAAGTCCACATTGCTCAACACTTTTTACCAACTCAAACAATCAGGAAGATAGATCCTCTTTCACACACCTTCATTGCATACACCAATACATATGCCATGATTCCCACTTCCTTTTTTCTATATTATCATCCTCAAAAAATCATCCTTACATATGCAAAATATACCACGGTCGACTAAGCATCTTAACCGAACACAATTCAAATTAGGTCGGCACTAAACATTCCCATGGTGCAAAGAATGTAAAGTCGACCATAGATCACAACATGTCTTAACTAAGACCATGATAAACATCATACATAATATACTTTGATCCATAATCATTCGAGCAATAATGTGAAGTGTAAACACCCAAGGTCAGCCAAACCTAGAGTAAACACCATCAAACTTTGAAACCATGCCTACGAAGCCCAAGAAATCATCCCAAATAAATAGAATGAAGCTAAGGACATTACCAACTTATTTCCAAAATCACAATGCCAGAAACAATAATGTAGAGAAATGCGGAGCATGCATTTCAAATGGAAACACTGCCAAACACCGTCATACACTGGTGAATACAAATTCCTTTGCACTGCAATATGGAGCACCAAATATCGAATCTAACATCTCTAAAAAATGCTTAACAACATATCCAAACTACATGAATAGACGTAAAATATAGAAGAAATGCAAAGAAAATCTCTCAGTACAAATGCATAGGAAAATCAACATCAACTATACCAACCAGTCACTAATGACAACCAAAGCATGTTGACATCAATGATAACACACCAACAACTCATTCTGCCCAAACTTGCAACAATCTCCCCCTTTGTCATTGATGACAACACATCAACGACAACAACAATATCAACAACTCTCATACCAAATTTTCAATGCTTTTCAATATATTATTCTCCCCTTTTGCCAACTACATTCTAGCATTCTCACTTTGTCACTTATTCTCAAAAACCTCCAAAATTCTCCCCCTTATTACTCACATTTACTTTCTCCTTTTTCCAAACTTCTCATTCTCTCCCCCTTTTCCATCAAGGACAAATGACCAAACTCAAAAACTGTTAGCTCATTCTACTTAGCTCCTTAAATTCACAAGTACACTTAGCCCCCCCCAAGAGGAAGCCCCAATCATTAGTCCAAAATAATAATATTCATGAAGTTCACTAGACTAATGCACCTCTATATGCATCTAGTTCATAAATGGAGGGGAAATAACCCCCAATTTCTTCCATAGATATTCAAAAAATATCCTTAAAGAGAACTTTAGTAAAGCTATCAACAATCTATTCTTTTGTAAGTACATAATCAAAATTCACCTCATTCTCCAAAAAATTATCCCTCAAGAAGTGACACTGGATTGGAATGTGTTCTGTTCTTGAATGCAGTACTAGATTCTTAGAAATATTTATTGCACTCGTATTGTCACAAAAGATATAAATTGGCTCATCAAATAATATTCCAATATCCTTTAGAGTTTGTTTCATCCATAATATCTATGTACAACAAGTTATAGTAGTAATATATTCATCTTCAACAATATACAGAGATACTGAATCTTGTTTTTTATTTGACCAAACAACCAACCAAGGTCCAAGGAAAAATTCTCCCCCACTTGTATTTTTCGTATCATCCACACAACCAACCCAATTTGCATTGGTATAAGCAGTAAGAGTGAAGTTAGATCTTTTGGGATATCACAGTCCATAGTCTTTTGTTCCTTTTAAGTATCTAAAAAATCTTTTCATAGTAGAAACATGTGTCTCTTTGGGATTTTTTTTGCTAGAATCTAGCTATAAGAAAAACAACATGCATGATATCTGGTCTAGTAGTAGTCAAATACAATAATCCTCCAATCATTTATCTATATTTTCTCTCGCCAGTCTTCGTAGATTCAACATCTTTTCTCAACTTATAACCAATAGCCATAGGAGTACATACTAGTTTAACATTTTCCATTCCAAACTTCTTTAGAATTTTTTTAACATACTTTGATTGGGAAATAAAGATACCATCATCCTTCTGACTAACTTGTAAACTAGGAAAGAAATTCATTTTCCCAATCATAGACATTTCAAACTCATCTTGCATCTCATCAACAAACTTATTGCACATACCGCCATTTCCTTAAAAGATTATATCATCCATATAAACAACTACAATGAAGATATCATTTTTCTCAACCTTAAAGTAGAGATTACGATCAATAGTACCTTTTTTAATTCCTTGCTACAACAAATACCTATTGAAACTTGCATGTCAAGCTCTGGGAGCTTTCTTCAATCCATACAATGCTTTTTTCAATTTGTAGACCATACCCAAAGTGTTTGATAGTTTGAATCCTTCTGGTTGTTCTATATACACTTCTTTTAATTCTGTATTCAATAATGCAGACTTCACATCCATTTGATAAAACTTGAAATCCTTATGTGCCACAAAAGCTATAAATTGATAACTTCCATTCTTGTCATAGGACCATACGTTTCCTCTAAAACTATTCCTTTTACTTGTGAGTAGCCTTTGCATACAAGTCTTGTCTTATTCCTTACTATGTGTCCATCTTCATCCAATTTGTTTTGAAATACCCATTTAGTTCCTATCAAATTTTTATCAGCTAGTCTTAAGACAAGTTCCCAAGTCTGATTCTTCTCAATCCGTTCCAATTCTTCTTTCATAGCTTTCATCCAATGTTGATCCCTGTAAGATTCTTTTACTATCTTTGGCTCTATTTCAAAAATTAAGCATAAGTTCACCTATTTTTCAACAACTTTACATCTTGTGATAACACCTCTATTTTTGTCTCCAATAATCTATTTCTTTGAATGGTTCTTTTGCACATACCTCAGAGGCTTAGGAGCAATTTTTAAAGAATCTTCCTTATCATTCTACACCTCTATTTCTTCAACCCTTTCTTCTTCTTGTTTATTGGTAGACTCATCTGATTCATATCCAATCTCTAGTATTCTTTGGCTTGTGTCTGCATCAACTTTCATAGTTGTGCTTTCAAAAATTATTCTTAGTCTTTTGTTATAACATTTGTAAGCTTTGATTTTAGTAGAATAACCAAGTAATATACCTTCATCAACTCTTGTGTCAAAATTTCCCAAATTCTCTTCATCTCTTATGATATAACATTTACTTCCAAATACTCTAAATTTTTTCATAGACAAAGTCCTTCCATACCATAGTTCATAAGATGTCTTTCCATAGTTTGTTCTAATTTGTACTATGTTAAGTGTGTATACCACAATATGTATTGCTTCTTTCTAGTAGATATCTGATAGACTTGCCTCATTCATCATTATTCTAGCAACCTCTTCAATTATTTTGTTCATCCTCTCAACCACACCATTTTTCTATGGTGTCCTATGGATAGACAAATACCTTCTTATCCCATGATTCTCATACAAAGTCTTGAACTCATCAAAAGTAATCTCTAGCTCTGTCAGACCTCAAAATTTAATTCTTCTATCTATCTCATTGTCAATTGTAACCTTGAATTTCTTGAACTTTTCTAGAGATACAAATTTTTATTTTAAGAAAGTAACCCAAGTTATTATAGAGTAATCATCAATTAAGAGCATGAAATACCTATCACCTTGTTGACTTCTTATTTTGGTCAGACCACAAATATCAGTGTGCACTAATTCCAATAGTCCAGTAGAAGATTGTTCCTTAACTTTAAAAGTTCTCCTTGTTTGTTTTGCAACTTGATATTCTTTGTAGATAACATTAGTAGACTTTGTAATCTTAAACAAATCTCTCACAACTTGAATTGAACTAATCCTCACCAGATTATCAAAATTAATGTGACACATCCTCTGCTGCCATAACCAACTCTCATTAATATGCGTCATCAGGCAATATTTTCTATCTTTCCTCAATTGATAAACATTTCCATCTATCCTCTTTCTCGCTGAAATCACAATTTCATACCTTTTTCTAATCTCACACCCATCATCCTGAAAAACCAAGATTATATCCATTTCCACACATTCGACCAACAGTCAAAAGATTATGATTTAAGCCTTTAACATAAAAAACATTGTCAGTATTATGTTTTCCATCAAAACTGATAGAACCAATTCCAACTATCCTAGCCATCTAATCATCTCCGAATCTAATAACATCACCATCATATTTTTCAAGTTTTACAAACTTACTCTTGTAACCAATCATATTATTTGAACATCCACTATCAATAATCCATTCATCTTTATCTCTTTTAGTATGAAAAATAGATACAATAGTACCTTCTATTTTAGTAGCATCTTTTGGAGATTTTTCCTTCATAGTTTTGCCAGGTTTAGCAGAATAAGATTCCTCCTTTACCTCTAAGAAAAAACATTCACCACCTTTTCATAATAAGATTTTTCATTAGAAATATTAGTATCTTCTATAACATAATATGCCTTCCTATTGAAATTTCCTTTGATTTCCTTGCTCTTTTGATTTGTACTTCTATTAGGACATCTAGAAGCATAATGACCTATCTTTCCACAATTAAAACATATATAGGAAAAATTACCTTTGTACTTTTCAGTCCCTTTCTTCATTCTTCTCATAAAGTTCACCTCAATCTCATCAAAGTTTTCTTCATCAGATTCCTCAACTTTCGCTAATTTAGTAGTCTTAAATGCAAATTTTGTTTTGCACTAGCAGTACCAAATTCTTTCATTTCAAAAACAAGTACTAAGCCATACAAGTATTCCCTAGTATACTTATTTTGATTTTGTGATTCTTCTATTATTGAAACCTTAGAGCTATAGGTTTTAGTAAGATTCTTGAGTACCTTTTTCACAACTTCATCTTCCGACAAGTTACCACAAAGACCTCTAATCTCATTTACAACATCATCTATCTTGTGTAGGTAGCTAGTTATATTTTCTTCTTCTTCCATCCACAAGAATTTATACTTAGTCTTAGTATTCTGCAACTTAGCTTCTTTGACTATATCATCTCCTTCATAATTATTGTCTAATTTATTCCAAATATCATGAGCAGGTTCCAAAGATATTTTTGTTAATTCAGTTTTAGAAAGAGCACTAAAAATAGAAAACCTTGTATTTTCATAATCTTCAAGTTCCTTGATCTCATTCAAAGTGTTCAACCCAGTCGATGATTTGTTGTACTTTTTTGTAATAGACTTCCAAACTTCATAACCAAGAGAAACCAGGTAACCCTGCATCTTTACTTTTTAGAAAGTATAATCAAATCTATTAAACATAGGGGTTGTCAGTTTGTGTGCCATCATGATCTGCTCAAGTGGTTAAGCTCTTCTCTAAGGAACCAAATCTTTGATACTAATTGCTGAATGTTCTTCGTGAATCAGTTGTCCACACTATAAAAAATATTTTCCTTAAATCAGATCCACAATAATTTAACTTTATCACTTGATCCATAGAAAGATATGAACATGACAAGTATAGCACATCATACACAATGAAACACCAGATTTGATGTGGAAAACCCTCCTAAGGGAAAAACCACAAAGAATATTATTCTTAATATATGAACACCTGTTAGGGTGACACTGGTTAAGGTGATTTTTACAAATAAAGGTTCACTACCAAAGGGCTCACGACCCAAAAGAAATAAAGAAAGGATCACTCTCAAATGAAGAAGAATAAAAGAGAAAGAATCCACCACTAATACACCTCTGTAACTGTAAGATTTTTAAATACCTTCGAATCACTACTCCTAGTAGCTAACACATGAAATTCCATACCGCTCAACACTTTTGACCAACTCAAGAAACACTTATCACAAATTCAAAAAATCAAGGAGATAGATCCTCTTTCACACACCTTCATTGCATACGCCGATACATATGCCATGACTCCCACTTCCTTTTTTCTATATTATCATCCTCAATAAACTATCTTTTATTTATATCATCCTTACATTTGTAAAATCTCCCAAGTAAGCATCTTAACCAAACACAATTGAAATTAGGTTAGCACTAAAAATTCCCGAGGTGGAAAAGAATGTAATGTGGATCACAACACATCTTATTTGAGACCACAATAAACACCATACACATTATATATTGATCCATAATCATCAAAGCAATAATGTGAAGTGTAAACACCCGAGGTTGGCCAAACCTGGAGTAAACACCATCCAAATTTGAAACTGTATCCAAGATTTAGTGTAATCAGTTAATCAATTTGAAAACTAAAAACCAACATACCAATTAAACTTTTGGATATAAAGACTAACTAATATTAAACTAGTTAAACAAGCTAATCTTCCAAGGTGTGTCTCATTGTTCTCTATCTCATAGGATTCCTCAAGTCAATGGTTTCTCTCAAATCATTGAGCAATTGACTTTTGGAATGACAACTTCAAGAATGAGTGATAATGGATGAAAAATGATCTATATGCAAGATGCACCTAAGATTTATATAAAAATGGTAAGCTTATTAGGATTAAGATTAGTTAGGATGAAAATGATGCTATGATAAAGAAACTAACAAACTATGCTAACATGATAAAATGCTATGCTAATATATTTCTAAATGATTAAGATGATGATTAACAAAGAGAGACAATGCTTGATAAAGTAGACTATAATCTAGATGCGTGAAACTTGGATATAAATAATGAGAGAAATGAGGCCTATTTATAAAAGAAATGGGCAATTGGATGATTAAGATTGAGTAATCTTAACAAGGGCTAGGATTGAATGAGATGGCTTGAGAGGAGAGAGAAGAGGCATTAAATGCCTAATAAGACATGGTGGTAACCCTAGGGGGTAAGGTTATGGTTGAGTGACTGGATAATCCTTTTGTCCAAAGGATAAAGTCTTGTGCAAGGGTTAATGGATAACCATGGTCAAATCAATGAATGCTTGAAGAGACCCATGGGTTAGAGAAGGGTTAATTTAAAGAGAAAGTCTCTAACCAAGGGTCAAGTTTGAGTTTAACCATTAATGGTTATTGAAGACTTTGGAGGTTATCTTGTTGAATACATAAATCCTTTAATGGTTTATGAAGACTTTGGAGGTTAGCTTGTTGAAGACATAAAGCCTTTAATGGTTTGTGAAGACTTTGAGGATTTTTGAGAAGTGACCTTCTCCTAAGAAATGTGCAAATGTTTAAGAGGTAATTAGGCTAATTAGGATGGTTTAGAAGAATCTAGAAGGGGGATTAGATATGCAAGTGAATTTGTTAGGAGGATACAAGTGGGAGGATATTTTTGGATTTAATTTTGAAATAAAAATGATTTATTTCAAAAAGTGGTTACAACTTGCATTGGAAGGATTTTTAAATAAATTTGATTTATTTAAATAGGAGAAATATTTAATTAAATGTAAATTTAATTAAATAGGAAAGGGGGATTTAATTAAATAAAAATGATTTATTTAATTAAAGGTTAGAATGTGGTCAATTGGATTAAATCAAATAAATTGAATAATTTATTTAATCAATAGAAGAATTTGGTGGGGGGAATTAATTAAATATGATTTAATTAGTAGAGGAATTGATTTAATAGATTTTAATAAACATTGAATATTTATTTAATCAGATGGTCAGATTTATACGTCTACAAAAACCATGCCTTCGAAGCCCAAGAACTCGTGCCAACTGAATAGAATGAAGCTAGGACATTACCATCTTATCTCAAAAATCGTAACACTAGAAACCATTATCCATAGAAATGCAGAGCATGCATTTCACACAAAAACACTACTAAACACCATCACACATTGGTGAACACAAATTCCTTTGCACTGCAATTTGGAGACCAAATCTCGAATCTAACATTTTTATACACTTCTTAACAACATATCCAAAATGCATGAATAGATGTACAATATAGAAGAAATGCAGAGAAAATATCTCAACAAAATTGCACAGGAAACTCAACATCAACTATACCAACCAGTCACTAATGACAATCAAAGCATGTTGACATCAATGACAACACACCAACAACTCATTCTACGCAAACTTGCAACAATCTCATGTTGAAAAAAGTCCTCCTTGTAAGTCTTTAGATCATCACAGGACCAAGAAAACACATGATTATATTTTATTAATAATGGTATGAGCATTTCCTTGATTTTTGGACTGATCTTTTTTCTTATATATACCTTCTTTGGGGTAATTTTAGTCCCTAAATTTACTTCTTCAATATCATTTCGATTTATAGGTACCTGTTTTGCAAAAAATCTATCATTCCCATTAAAAAATCTTTCCAAAGCTACTAGCCCTTTGGGGATTTTATTTTTCTTTAGCTACACCACTTCTTTACCGAAGACTGTATCCCTACCATCCTCTTCCTCAACAAAAGAATTAAAGTCTATCTCTTGTGACTCATATTGATCTATACATTGTACAATTTTTGTTAGGTCTTCATCATCATTGAAAACCTACCAGTTTTATGTTATTAGGCTTTGACAATCTAACCTTAATTTCCACTTTTGAAATACCATCTAATGTAAGAACATCTATTTTCAAAGCTATATTGGTGAGGAAATCAACCATCAAGTTTTTTGACCTCTCAATCTAGTCGATAGAGAATGCATCAAAATGATCCATAACATCCCATACAATGTTCTTATACTATTTAAGCCTCTTATTTTTTGATGAATATTTTGACCTTACCCATGAAACAATGAATTTTGAATCACCTAGGACATCGAACAACTTTATTTCATGTTTTAAAACTAAGTTTAAATATAATATTAAAGCCTCATACTCATCTACATTGTTTGTATATTCGAATGACAACATGAATGAATACTTGAATGTTTTTCTAGTAGGTGCAATGAAAACTATCCCCACACCATTACCCTTGCTACATGCACCAACAAAATACATCTACCAAATTCCAATCTGATCTTTATGGGCTTCTACACTGATCGGGTTACTATTAACCAATTATGGTTATGAATAATCAACTCTAAAAATTCCAAGATCAACATCACAAAAGCAATTCATTTGATTGGGATGAACATGTTTAGTCACTTGCTCGGTTTGTGTTTCTCTATATATTTTAACATCCTTTCCATTGATAGGTATAGTAGCATATAATATCTATCCAATTGAACATTTACCCATACTGTAGAAGTCCATTGTCTTGATAAAAGTAAACCATATTATGGGGGGGGTCAACCACAATGATGTAAGTTTTATAAGCAACTTCAGGGTAGGAGACCAACTTCAGTTTTAGATTCCACATAACCCCTATCACTGGGACAAATCTATTATCCATTGCATATCATTTACCATATGTGGTATCAACCCATAAAACACATACATTATGCCTTTGGTGATCTACATTATATTTATATCCTTCTTCTTTTTCTTCTTCAAAAGATGAGTATTCTCCATTTATTCCATGAGGCCCGATTACTAACATATTGATGGTATGGTCATCTCTTCTGTCATCATATGCTATTTCTTCTTCTTGAACTAACTGGGCCATAACACAATGTAGTGGAGAATGAGGTAAATTGCAAGCTATTCACCATGACACATTATCAACCATATGGGCTCCAGGCCTCTTCAGTGGGTCAGGGGGATCTTTACTAAGACTTTCCTTTTGTTTACTATCTACCGGCCTACCATCTTTCCAATTTGTTTTGTAAGGCATATCGTGCAACCTTGGCCTATAATTTCTATGGTAATTAGGCCTATCATAAGATACTCCCTTCTTATTCCTAGACACCTTATATGATAATTCCTTTAAGGAATTCATAACTTTATCCTTTTTATCTTCTTCCTTTGGTTGCTTACTCTGTTGTGCCTTGGGATTTTGTAATTTGTTTACCTCATCTCTTCTTCGAGTTTTTCCAAAGGCCTACTTTTTTTTATTCTTTATATTTAGAGCAGCCCTAAAAGCTTCTGTAAGGATTGAAGGATTCATTATCATAAGTTCATACCTTTTTTGGGATCAAATAAATTTAATTAGAATACAAGGCACATAGGATAAGTTGGCTTAAGATGTGGTGGTATTCTATTAAACAATTTAATGAATATAGAATTAAAGTCTTCCATGCTGATTCATTGTAATTTTTTTGGATGTGTGTGAGCTCATGTAAGGCAAATTTTGGATCATAGTGATCTCCATACCGCTCTTTGAACATTCTTTTGAATTCGGCCCAAGAATTGATTGATGTGTCAAGCAAATTCTTATAAAAAATCTTGGGCATCTTTAGTTAATGATTGCATGAACAACTTCATGCTCAACTTCAAATTTTTCCATAACTATTTCAAATAATCTCATGTGACCTTCTCTTGAAGTAGCATTAATTCCAAAAAACTTAGGGATTGCACACCTTCATTGATAATTTGATTTGGGTACCCTTGAAGTCCAAAAAAATCAAGCTGTTTGAAATTGTCTAAATTCATAGGTCTTCTTGCAAATATATTTTGTCTCTTATGTGGTGGGTATTGATGTTTCTAAGGTTCTTGTTGCTGCTGTTGGTTCATACCCTGTTGTATATTCCTATTTGCCCCTCTAGGAGGATTCACATTACCTTGATTATGTTGGTGCAAGGGCTGAAATTGGTACTGATGCTGGCCAATATGCTGATTGTATCCATATAATTGGTTCCTTACTCCACTCTGGCCTAAAGGGAAGGGATACATATTTACTATAGGTTGTGAGACCCTAGGGGAACTTATTGGCATTGAAGTTTGGGGTGCAACTATATTGTGTTTTGCATGAAGGGTGTTATTTTTGCTTCTCAAATACCAAGTGCATTATGAGATGCTTGCAAGGATACATAACCACCTCCATTTGTAGGTCCTTCTTGATTCACAATAAGTCCATAAAGACCTATTCATTGTATATTGAGAATTTATTTGGAGTAACTCTTGAGTTAAGGCATCCTTTTGCCTCATCAATTTAATCCTTTCAACTTGTGCTAGCATTTTCCGTCTCCTTCTATAATTCCTCATTAGACTGTTCTTTTGTGGTAGATACACCGTGGGCATCGACGAAACATCTCATTTTTTGTACTTTCTATTCTGATTGAGAAATATTCCAGGGCCCATACATATTGACTTCATCACTCCTACAAAGACACCTTTGGCTGGTCATTCTTTCCTCATAATACCTTCTTGCCTCATTCTCCCTAGTCTCTTGATTAAGACGATCCTCAATCTCCTTCAAATTTTTAGGATCAAGTCTGAATGCATTCATATGCTCTTCATCACTTGCTAGAGATGTATGAAAATATCTCGGAGGAAATATTTCTAGTCATAATGTTTAAATCCAAGAAAGTTTGTGCTCTCCCATTCAGATACTTATTGGCAATAATCAAAGTTCACTTGGTAGCTTTAGATAAAAGTCTCCAACCAATCTTAGCCAAAAGTGCTTAATCGAGGGGCCTTGAGTCTCTGATACTTATACCCCCAACATGTTTCTTATAGAAAATTTTTTCCCAACCAACAAGTGAGATTTTGTTACATTTCTCCACACTAGTCCAAAGAAATATCCTTTGAATTTGATCTAATTTTTTAGCCTAGGAAGTCGGGATGCAAAAAAGAGAGAGAAGGTAAACCGAAGTACTTTGCAAGAAGGCTTTTAGAAGCTAAAGCTTACCAACATTGCTTAGGGCCACACCTATTAACTTGAATTCAAATTTACTTGTTAATGAACTCTAAGAAATTCAATGAGTTGAATTTAGCTCTTGCTGCTTCTAATCTCTCCGTAAATTTTTTTCTCTTTGGGCTCTTAAAAAATCCTTAATTCTTGTTGCAAATACTTTAGAATGATTTAATTAGATTATTTTCTCATTAATATACATCAAAATTAATTCAATTATCTCAGATTTGATAATAACTAATGCTAGGTAGATAGCTTCCACTGACACTAACTTTTTGAATTGCCTTTTAGAATGGAGAATTAGATCTTTAATTAATTCTTGATACCTTGTTAGAGGTTGACAGAGATTTTGAAACCTCCTTTGACCTCCATTTTGTCTTCTTTTCTCTCTCTCTTTTTTTTTTTTTCCCCTTAGTGTTTTTCCTTTCTTTTCCATTCATGAGCATTTGGAAATTCAAACGAAAATATGAGTTTCTGAGTTATCTATTGAATGCCAACAAGGTTGTGAGAACCATGTTGACTATTAAAAGAGTTGTCAATAAACTCACAAAAGACTCTTTTAATAGTCAACATGGTTCTCACAACCTTGTTGGCATTTAATACATAACTAATTTTACTTAGTTTACCATTACATTAGGGAAATATAGGAATTTGATAGATCTAACCTTGAGAGATCAATATTTTGATCATATTCCAAGCATCCTAAATGGGGCTCTTCCTTCCCTTAGATTGAATTGGATTTCTGGATTGTTTAAGATTAGGGCAAAATAGTGAATTATTGAAGCAATTTGATAGAAACAGTAAGCTACAGGTGCTGTATGGAGCCACCAACCTAGATGTGAGCAAAAAAGGATGGTTTAGGTTTGTTTCCAAAATGATGACCTTATTTTTTGGGATCGTGGTGGTGGTCGCCCTATTCCTCTGAGTTTCTTGCTGTCAAAAGGTGAACTTGTTCATCCCTGTGAATCCTGTCGATCCTCCTGAATGTAGCTTTGTACCTATTTGTTGCACATAGGAAGATGGGAGAAATTGGTGGGAATAGGGGATTCCCTTAGGTCAAACCCCTATTTTGGAATTAGCCATGAAATTGAATTGAAAAATTAAATGAAGTACTGCAACAAAATACTTTCCATTCAAGGGGAAGGCTGAAAATAAATGAAAACCTAATGATATACCTTTAATGAAGTTTTGTTTGTCTTCATGAGGAATTAGGGTTTCAAGTATATAGTCATAAAATATAGAACATGAATGCCATCTCCAATGCTTTAATCTTGACTTCACTTCTGCTCCAATGCTTGATAGAAGATTGATTGCTTGCTCACTTGAATGTGCTAGAGTGTATTTGAGATCTTGAATTTATTCGGTGATTTCTTAGGTTTGAAATGAGTCGGGCAGACCTTCTTTTATACTTGCTATTCGAAAAACAAATTGAATTTATGACACAAGCTAACACGGGATCTAGGTCCCTACCCAAATTAGGTGACCATTGTGAGGCCCCAAGATGGACCCTTTTTGGGAGGACCATGACGCCTAATGCCATGGTCTTGGAAATTAGGGCTCTAGGATCAAGGGGAGATAGTGTAGGTAGTGAAGAATTGTGTTTGATAGTTGGTGTGAGTAGAATCAGTGCTTTAGTCAAGTTTTAGAGGATGAACGCGAAAGTGAGGCCTAAGTGAGGATAAAATTGTAGGCGAGTACAATTTATGATGTTACAGTTATTGTTATTATTTTTAGAACTCTTGCAAGGATATATTCTAATCTAATAATGTTTTATTACTTATCCTAGCAAGGACTTGCAAAATTATATTTAAGCGTATTTAATGTTATACTTTTAATGCATCATTAGATTTAATTTGTTTAGTTCCAGATCATTCAAGTATGCTTAAATGCTAATGGTCTTGGTTTCATATATAGATTTGTATTTAACTTGTTCTAGAGCCCAACTTATTATTTTTTAATGCATATTAAGTTCTCATGCTTTTATTTTTTGTTGTGCTTATGAGAAGAAAGGTGATGTATATTGTAGCTCACACAAACAAGGCAGTTTTTGTTGTAATTTTTCCTCCCGCGTTGAATAATTCCTAATCAAATACCATCATAAATTATTTTAAAATTAGTCTAGTGTTAGTTTCTCATTCTATTAAAGTGCATACTCCATTTTATAACCTTTTCCACATTTCAAGAAGTCTCGTAGTTAATACATATTCAAATATTTGTACATAATTGGAGTTTTCCCCACAAGTTAAATTGAAAAAGAAAAAAAAGTACGACATCATTGGAAAAATTAAAAATAATATAAATTTAGGTGGTTATTTTTGTTTATATTTAGACTATATGTGCAATATGCTAGGTTAAATAAATACATCTTTGGTGATACAAACTCAATCAACATCCTATGTTATATGTCATTTAATTTGCTTAACTAGATGTTAGTAAGGTCTACTTGCTTGCAATTAATGTTGTCTTGATCCACTATCATCTTGATGTGTTTGCTTTTGACTGCACTTTTGGTGATGAGAAGCATCCATTTTTTTGCCCTTTATTCTTAGTCTTGGAATCATGGCGACGAACATAATAATTATTTTTCTTTGCATATATCCCAACTTGAAATAAGCGAAAACATTTCACTTTAAAGTAGGAAAATGAAATATGACTGCACACTGATAAATAAATAACTAAAGTGACAAGTTATTTTGAAACTCAGCAGCAAATGAATGAGTGACAAGACAGGGTGTCGGCTCTTCAAGGAGTGTTATTCTTTCTACTTTTTCTTTTTTCTTTTCACCTTTTCTACGTAAATGATATCTCTTTAATTATAATCGATGACTGTGAGGACAATAATTACTTTGGCTTCTCTACACCTTTGCTTACAGTTCATCAAACTTTTACGTTTATCTAACAAAATTAAATATGTCAATATTGCAAGCTATTTAATACATCTATTAATTATTTTTACATTAATAAATATTTAATATTTTTAATTCTTGTCTTTAATAATAATATTTTTTATAGAAATATTTTAAGACAGATTAAATGTATATAAATGAAGTGGTTGTATTAATCGGTTAAATCTTCATCAATTCACAAATTTCAATGTCTATCTAATACAATTAATTTCATATATAAAATATATCCTTCGTTTCTCACCAACTTTGATTATGTTTCATTAACTTGACTCTTTGTTTTCATGACTTCTAAAAAGTTTAAAAACATCAATACCACAAATTATCTATATACACCTATGTGATTATATCCATCTGATTATATCTCACCTTTCTATATCTTCTCCTCTAAGCATACATTATATCAATGAACTTAAAGTGCTCTAATCATGTCTCTCTATAGTAATCCTTGTGAATATAATACATGTTTAATAATACCCTGATATTAACAAAAATAACTTAATACCAAAATCAAATTATTACCACATAACTTAATACTTAGAATAAGTTTATAAATAAGTTAGTTTATAAATATTTTAATTATTTTATTTTTTGAAAGTAAAAACAGTAAAGTATCATAGGGATATAAGCACAATTTCTCAGAGGTTATATACATATATATTTTTTTATCTGAATTTGATTTGAACACAAAGTTATTTCCTTATAATCTTGCAAAGGATTTGACATTGGCTCAAGAGCAACTAGACAAATATTATAATTATTTAGGAACTTTATGTATTTTGGTTAATTGGAATTATTTAGGATCTTTTTGTATATTGGTTAATTGGAATTATTTAGGAACTTTTTGTATATTGATTAATAGGAATTACTTAGGAACTTTTTGTATATTGGTTAATTAAAATGAATTGATTGGAATTATTTTCATTGGTTAATTAAAAGTGAATTGATTGGGATTATTTGAGAATTGTGTTCATATTGGTTAATTAAAAATGAATTGATATTCATAACAGTTGATTAAAGGTAGATCGATTGGTATTAATTAGGAGCCTTATTCATACTGGTTAATTAGCAAGAAATCCATCTCTCTCCCAACCTCATATTTCAAACATGGGTAATAAAGATATTTTCCCTTCAAGCAAGTAGGCACTAAATTGGTTGTTAACCTTTTTGCAAGCAATTCAATATCTTTCATGTATTAAGTGCTTATTAAAAGTGTAGCAGTTAGTAATTCAAATAATTTTGTAAGCTATTTCCTACATGTATCCTAGCTTTCAAGAAATTAGAATTTTCGTGTATTTAGTTCAAGAATTAGAATTTTATCATAGTTCTTTTCACGAGAATGTTACTCCAAGGTAGTTGATTTATTTATTTTTTGTTATTGTCAAATGTTCCTTTTGATTATATATTATTTAATATCAAGCAATAATTTATTTTCCATGTAATAGTTTTGTAATTGTTAAGTAAATGTTTATTCAAGCTTTTGTGAACTTATGGTTCATTCCTAGTTAGATAACTAAATAAGTGGAGTTGAAACCAAAACCTTAGCAGTGTTCGGTATCTATGGTGCCTCTGGGTCATGCTCAGGGGTAATGTCGTTGCGTTGAACAACTGCACTTAATGCCTAATAAAATTGCAACAACGATGTTTGTGGCATCATCCCTATAAATCGCTAGGGAGTAATAAGGGTCACATGGAAGTTAAAATCGAAGGGGCAGGTAATCCCCCTTGGATTGATAATCTAAAAAGATAAATTTTAAATGAATTCTACATCCATTTTGTTTAACCTTAGAAAACCCCATTAGGGATTGGTTGCATATGATGTCGTATTTTATTTATCTTAATGCTTTTTAGCGGATGATAACTGGGTCAAGGGTGACGCTTATGATAGGGAATATGATCTAGTTATTTTAGGCCACAAGCAATAGGCCACCTTGAGCCTTTTCTTAGAGCTACCATATTTTGTAGCAATTGCAGAGAAACTGTCTGGGTCATTGACTCTAGAAAGGGTTGCGTACCCACCAAAACAATTTACATTAAACCCTAGTTAGAAAACATAACTACATACTTTACGCTTTGATCCCGTGCCGAAAAGGGTATGTAGGCATTCTAGGGACAGAGTTGTCCCTAGTACTTAGGCATTCAGGGATGGGGTGTAGGATTTTGGTTAAGGTGAGTAGATGGTTTGCAAAATTCGTTGGCCTCTCAACCAAAGGGGATATAATTACTAATTGGAAGATAAAAAAAATAAAATTCAACGCATACTCAGAAGGAATTTTGTATGGATTCGCTTGACTTCCCGATGCTTTAGGCCAAATTCTGAGGCAAAATTCAAGCTTGTGTTATGTTATTTTTTTAACTCCTAAGGACGACGACCTCGGTACACTCCTTGTAGAGAAGTGTAGTTCTTAGAGAGTGACTCAGGACCTAGATGGTCTCGATGAGTCTAAGTCTCTAGGCAGAGCACTTCCTATCCTGAAATGAATAGATGCCTACCCTGTTTGGGTAGATGCCTTTCCTGAATTGGATAGATGAAACATCTTGTCCTGTATGGACAGATGCCTAACCCATATGGCTAGATGCTCATCCCGGATGGATGAATGCCTATTCCATTTTGATAGATGCCCAAAGTATGTGATTGAATCAAACACGATTAAGAATAATTAAAAAAAAAAATAATCAATTTTTTTGGGGTTGAGTAGAGTGTGTTATTACATGTGGTATCAAAGTGAAGGTTAAAGTCTAGGCCTTGAGCTCAATTCAACTCATGCAATCTAAAGAGAATATTGGAAGTGGTTGGAGGTAGTAGGGATAAATTATTATATCTTAAATCACGAACTAAATAAGAATTCAAATTTAGATGGCAAGGGAAGTGAAAGAGAAAAGAATATCAACGCTACAAGGAGTCAAAGGGAAGCCAATAGTCAACAAGACCAAGGGAATTATGAAATAGTTGACGAAGCTATAATCAATTAATAATTGAGAAAAGGATAAGATCAACCCCATGAGATAATCAATGCAGGACCTTAGGCAAGACAAAACAATATTGAAAATAGAAGAAAGACTAAAATGAGAACTTTGGCAATGATTGAGGAATGAGATGGATAGAAGGAGGGAAGATAATATATATTGGAGCTGCCTAAGGATTTGAAGGAAATTACCCCACCTAAGTTTGATGGAAAGAAAATTTGTGAAGAGGCTGAAGATTGGAAAAATAATTTGAACTAAGTGTATTTTGGATTCCTATTAACTTAATGGGAAGAAACTAGTTGGAGGAATATTAATAATGAATAAATGAGGATAATAAGGATATAATCACATGAGATCAATTTATTCACCATTTCATAAAAGGTGGCTATCACAATTATTCTTCATTGAGAAGGAGACATAATTCCATAATCTTCAACAAGGGGCTTTGACAGTTCAACAATATTGAAATAAGTTTTCCAAATTGCTAAAATATGTACCTATGTATCAAAAGATGAGGAGGGTCAAACAAAGAAGTTCATTTTTAAGGGCAGTAGTTGATGTGTATGGAATCAAAGGCATGAAGGAAGTAATTGAGAAATATTTAAAATAAGAAAGGAAGATTCAAGCCCTAACAAAAACAAGATAGAATTTTAACAAGAATTGTTCATTCAAAAGGAAGCATGAATTCAAGGGAACTCAAACATAAACAAGAATCAAAAGTTTAATAATCTGAAAGGAGGCCACCTCCTAATCAAATCAAAGGGATGGATATAATAATTATGATGGAATAATCAACAAAATAGGATAACTTACCTACCAAGGTTCAATGAAGCAAAGAATGATCCTCCTCAGAATAATCATGAAGCATAATGATAGGGCCATTTAGAGTCTTGGAGAAGTGCCAGTACCAATTGCACAATAATGATATTGATTAATGCAAGTACAATGGAATCAATATGATGAAAGGAATGTTACATGGGAAGACAAAAATATGAGGAAACAAATGTTTTCACTTTTGTTATAGACCTATTATGAGCAATAAACCCTTTTAAGCTTTATTTAAATAAGTGCATTGGGATGATGCACAATTTAAGGGGGGAAGGATGTCATAACCCTCATTTTAGACTTTGATAAAACTTCCTAATAATACTATTATTATCCTTATTATTATTACTATTATTATTATTATTACTATTATTATTACTATTACTATTAGTCTTAATATTACTTTTATGAGTTAGAAATCAAAATTTTAAATAAAAAGGAGTAATAAGTGGTGACTCGCACATGAGGTCATTATTTACATGGAAATTATTTATTTCCTCAATAGTCCAATTGAGCAAATGGTGTAGGAGAAATAAGAAGATTCTAGAAAATAAATTTTCAAATTCAGAATATTAAGGAATAAATATTATATTTAACAAATATATGACAGGGGAGTTACAAATTATTCTATGACAAGAATAATTTTATTCATGGCCTTTTTATGACAAGGGAGTTACGAAATTCATTTTTGATAAAATGGAGGAAAATTCGAATTCGAACTTTGAATGCATGGTCAAATGTAGCCCCTCCAATGACAACAATCATTTTTCAATAAAATTAATTTAGAAATTACTTATATTTTAATTTAGCACATGTTGTAGGAGGAAATGAGAAGATTCTAGAAGAGAATTTCAAATTCAAATTTCTTGCGTGTAACTCCCACTTTGTCAATAATTAATTTTGCATAGAATTATTTTGGGAGAAAGAAACTAAAAATCATTTAATTCTTTTGTAGTGGGAAATGACTCTTCTTTTCTATACATTGAATTCTAGATTTTCAAAAAAGGAGAGTTCATTGGTTTTTGGTGTGATGAAGAATTTTCTCAAATTTTTGTAAGTGCTTGTGAATAGTAGTAGGATTTTGTAGTCATACTTCGTTATATAAATGTTAAGTCATTCTCAAAAAAATTCTCATCAAGCTACAAGAAGTGTTGAAGAAACTAGCTAAGGGATTGGAAACAATTCAACAACAAAGAGCTCCATCAACTAGGTTCCCCTCTTTGCATTCGTTCATGTGTAAATTTTATATTTTCAAAGAAATATCTACTATTTCTCTCTTAGATTTTTATTTGTATGATAATATTCTTCAAGAAATCATTTCTTAATTATTTAGGTAGATTAAATCAAATAGAGAAATGCATTAAAAAAAAAAAAACTTCTTTTGATAATGTACATGTAGATCTTATTAATCTATTTTAAGGGAAAAAAAAATAAAAAATCAGATTTTTACTTTTTGTTTTTCTTGAATTTAAAATCTAGATAAAGATTTGTGAGAAAAATCTTTTCTTTAAAACTTATTACTCCCTTGATTTCAAACCTCTGTATTTGATTATCATGAGAGTAGTTTTTCTTCTTTTCCTAAAAAATTGCATAAAAACATATTGTACAAACCTTTTTTTTTTAGAGAGGCCCTTCTCTATTATTTCTATGTCTTAGATCTATTTATTTATTTATTTTCAATGAGTGTATAAACTATCATTTGTTGCTTTTCTTGAATTTAAAATCTAGATAAAGATTTGTGAGAAAAATCTTTTCTTTAAAACTTATTACTCCCTTGATTTCAAACCTCTACATTTGATTATCTTGAGAGTAGTTTTTCTTCTTTTCCTAAAAAATTGCATAAAAACATATTGTACAAACCTTTTTTTTTAGAGAGGTCTTCTCTATTATTTCTATGTCTTAGATCTATTTATTTATTTATTTTCAATGAGTGTATAAACTATCATTTGTTGTGAGAAATCCTTCCTCTGTGAAAACCTTATTCCAATCATATTAATTCAATTTTTTTCTCTCTAGAATCTTTTTCCCCATGAAACAATATTTTAGCATGATTAATTCATATCTAGCATTTTCTTGAGAAATTCTTTATGTTTTTTTAATATTAAATCTAAAAAAAGCAATGTACAAATCGCTCTCCTGAAGAATTTTTCTCTCTGTGATATCTTTTCTCCTTATCTCAATAGACTCTCTATCTGAGAAATAACTTATCCCTATGAAAATTTATTCTCAGCATATCCTATATAAATTATTCCTCTGTGAAACCCTCCTCAATGAAATCACCCTATGTTGCAATCAAATTCAGATAAAAAAATAAACGTATATAACCTCTTAGAAATTGTACTTATATCCCTGTGATACTTTACCCTTTTTACTTTCAAAAAACAAATACCATACTGGTAGATTCAATTAAAAAGATTGACTTGATCATTGGATATTTCTCCTTATATAAAGAAAAATGATAATAAAAATCAATTATATTAAAAAATAGGTGTGGGGGCCCATTGGTTTCCTTTCTCCACTCCCCCTTCCCTTTTCGGTTATTAAAATTTTAATTTATTAAAGATAAACTTATTTATATTAACTTTATAATATAAAAATTGTTTTAGTTTGTTTCTAATAAATTTTTTTATTAAATTTTGATTTGTTCTAGTTAAATTGCAATCAATATTTTTTTTTATAAACTTTACTTGTATTAATTAGTGGAAATTAAGATTACTAATATGAAATTTTAATTGAATTAATTTAAATTTATATTATAAAATTTGATCTATGAGGGGTAGTTTATTATTGAATAATTTATGAATAAAATTTTATTAATATAAAATTTGTAATTCTTTCACCATTAAAATTAGATTATTAAAGGGAATAAATCTGGGCATTAATTTCGTATCAAAATATTGGGGCAATTATTATAAGAGTTAATATTAATGAACCCTTCAATCTTGCAAAAACAAGGGAACTAAATTCGTAAATTGAGTTGTAACTAAATTTATAGTTTAGGCTCGTCTAATTAATTTTAGATTTAATTGGTTTATTTGGTTGGTATTTTTATTCTATTATTAATTTATATTGATTTAGATTATCTAAAGGGGGCTCCTCTTTAAGTAATCATAACCACCTTAGTCAATTGTTTGTTTCAAGCAAATGATACAAATGAACATTGTTAATATTTCATGTAAGTTACATTATTATTATCGAGAAAGTTACATATTTACCGCTATCATGCAAGTCACTTAATTATTGTTTCCATGCAAGTTACATATTTATTTTCATCATACCAAATTCATATTTATGATTATCATGCAAGTTGTATAATTGAAGTTACCATAGTCCTCATTTTGAATATAAATCTGTTAGTAGTAGTAGGTTGAATATTGGATTGTTCTTTATTAGATTCCAAGATGCAGAATAAACAAGGTATTTAGTATAGTCAAACCTAATAATGGTCAAATTTATTTTCTAACCTTAAGAAAACATAAGATTAGTAAAAAGGGGAAATTACATTCAATTTAGGGGTGAAAATCATAATAAAGGTTCATACAATCTACATGGTATAATCTATGTTGTTATAACATTTATATTATCAAATCTAAAATCATTCTACCATGAGACTTGTCTTAGCTTGCAAACCTCAAATCAGGTTTTCGTCTTTCATTGTAAATGTCTAATGAAACTTAGCTTTGAAGATGAATGATTTATAATTTGTTATTATTGGATTCTTTCCTTAATATGCATTTTGAGAATCCCATTCAATGATCACTTAGAAGATTAAACAACAATTTTTAATTGAGGAAGATCTAGGAGCGAACCTTAGCTCCCATCTAAGAATTTGAGATTGATAAAGTTATTATATTAACCAAGGGTTAAATTGCTTGAAGTGGGAGGGTTAGTTAGTTATCTCCTTATAATCTTGTGAAGGATTTGGCATTGGCTCAAAAGAAACTAGACAAAGATTATAATTATTTAGGAACTTTATGTATATTGGTTAATTGAAATTATCTAGGGACTTTTTGTATATTGATTAATTGGAATTACTTAGGAGATTTTTGTATATTGGTTAATTAAAATGGATTGATTGGAATTATTTTCATTGGTTAATTAAAAGTGAATTGATTGGGATTATTTGAGAATCATGTTCATATTGGTTAATTAAAATTGAATTGATATTCATAATAGTTGATTAAAGGTAGATCGATTAGTATTAATTAGGAGCTTTATTCATACTGGTTAATTAGAAGGCAATCTGTCTCTCTCCTAACCTCATATTTCAAACATGGTAATAAAGATATTTTCCCTTCAAGCAAGTAGGCACTAAATTGGTTATTAACCTGCTTGCAAGCAATTCAATATATTTCATGTATTAAGTGCTTATTAAAAGTGTAGTAGTTGGTAATTCAAATCATTTTGTAAGCTATTTCCTACAAGTATCTTGGTGTTGATTAACAAATTTTCCTCTCCTTTAATATATATATATTTTTAAAATGATGACTCATGTATACCCTTGATGAAAAGCAAATGAAACCAATAGTTGGGTGAACCAAGTTTCGGTTTACCCTCTGCATAAGAGTGTAGCTCCTCATAAGATATTCAATTAATTTTTTATGCAAATAAATAAAAAAGAAACACACTTTTCTCCAGAAAGCAAGAAAGGAATTCACATTCATTTTTCAATACAATAAGAATGCTACAAGATAATTATGAATAAATGTAAAGCTCACAGACTTACACTTTGAACATTTCAATTCAATGTAAAACTTATTTCACCAAGCATACTCAATGTAGCATAAATGCTGATCGATACTCGCTCATGCCTCATAGAACAAGGGGGATTAGAATCATTTAAACAACAATGTACCACTAATTTTCTTAAACAATGAATTCATAGACTTATGAAGAACTGATAATGAAGTAGAATATTCTGTACACAAGCATACATCCCAAAAGAGACTTCTCTATCATTCAAACGCACAGATTTGAAGACCATATAAAATATATCATTCCATTCATATATCGAATGTCTACACTGCAATTCAAAGAAAACTAAGTCTGCTCATTCAAATCAAATTTTTTTGGACCCTCAATAAAGCTTTCTTAATTACATTTATAGCCTCTAGGCTAATAGTTCTTTTGAAAATAACCCTAAATTCTTAAACTCTACCCTAGAGTTAAAAGAAACTTATTTCTTCAAACTGGATAAAACTTAAATGAACAAAGGCCATAGACAGGATGACAAATCATCCATAAACTGATCAAGACTCCATCATGGTAGAAGAAGCTGCTGATTTGTCCTATTTTGTCACAGTACCACATACATTTCACCACTCCAAATGTATTGTTGAGAAATTAAGGATAACTTGATAGTGTGGGGGTCCAATGTGCAGAATGTACTGCTTCCAAACTTCTTTGTCCATGTTCACGTACATAAAATTAACTTTATGCACTTCCAAGTGATCGAAGTAGACCGCTAACATTGATTCTATCCTTGCCACTTTGGAAAAGTCATTCGTAGTTAGAGCCTTTGTCTCTTTAACAAGCTGCACCCTTTCTTTGAAGGTTTTTACCATATCTGCCACTGGTTCAATTGTCTATCCATCCTCCTTTAATAGTTGTATATCGATGCATTTTAGATCTTTTGCAATGTATCAATAAGTTCTTTTAATCCTTTTAGTAACTTGACAGATTCTTCATGACCCTGTTTAATGATAGAGTTCCTCCATTCATCTTTCTTGATACATACAACACGTTGTCATCTAGGTTATCTACTGGCTTCTCAGTAAGAAATTTCATGACACCAAATTTATGCACATCATTCATCTGTGTGCCAAGACTGCTACCCATTTAGTTCTTTCTTTATCCCATGTAGTAGCTTCCAGTTCCAACTCTTTACTCACAATTAAGGCGTTATCATATACCTTGATCAGGATAGCAATTTAGTCCATGCCTTGTTGCACTATGGAATCAAGCCAGTCATCAAAAAATTTAGCTATCATGTGGCTTCTCTGGACCCAATCCAATAAATTTTGATTCACTGGTGATTTGGGGTCAAAGGACAATGTCATCTGTGTCAGGGGCTGAGGACTCGACTGATGTATGGCATTGATATATTCTGCCATCTGAGTAACAACTTGTTTCAAATTCTGTTTGTCCTTTTCATCTTTCCAGGTCTTGGATGTCATTCTCTTAGTGGAGGATTCTAAATGTTTGGCATCCACAACCCTTGAAGAAACTCCTAAGTCAATTTTCTCAACAATAAAATCATTCTCAATGGCTTTTTATGGATCTCTATCTCAGATAGGCTTAGCTACTTCTACTACCCAGTGACCTATTTCATCATCAACTTCCATCATTGCCTGTGTTTTGAGCTTCTTGGGTTTGGATATTTTCACAAGGCACTTACTTACCATATCCTCTATGGGAATAGTAATAGGGACAATACTGCGTTTCTTCCCAATTGAAGCTCCAAGCCATCGAGAAGTGCTAGAAGTTTCTTTGGGCGGAGGTGTTTGATCATTAGGTGGGTTGACAACAGTCATAGTGCTCATCGGATTTGGATCTTCTTCAAGTTATTTCTTTGCATTTGTATCCTACACTGAAGGGTTAGTTAACACTTGTTGATCCATGATCACTTGGGTTTCTTCGCCTGAACCCAAGTCCACAACAATTTGATTCACCACTGGTTCCCTGTTTTTCTTTTTGCTTCTTGAACGGGTGATTCGAACTACTGAAGAACTCAATGGGGATCTCTTTGATCTTCTGGTTTGAACCTCTCCAATTTTTAGCCTTGTGGCACCTGTAACATCAACAATTTCATTAGAGGAGGAAGTGGGAATCTGTGTTGTAGCAAGTGGACCAACTGTTAATTCATTAGGAGAAATAACCGACTCCTTTTTAAATTTGCAGTCCCTTAACCACTTCTCCATTCTTCTTATGACATTGAAGGACTTGGCTTGAATATTTTCCTCTTCTCTCCTATCCCAGTCAATTTCAGGGATAGGTTGCCCTTGAACCCTTTCATTGAATTCGGGAACCAATACATCTTCTCCTTCCTCTTCTTGTACTCTTGAAACATTAATGGATAACTTCATTGTGACAACCTACTGTAGAGTGAATCTTGACCACATCCTCCTCCTCACTTCAAATTCATCACAAAATTTTTCCCAGTAATCTTCTAATTGAGTTTCATGGAAGAAATGGTCATCAACATTTAGATGTTATACAACATATCCCCTGCTATCAAACTTACGTCTGGCAATGTAGGGCTGCAAATTCATTTTCTTGAACTCTGATTCTAGGTCCAAGGCATTAGATACAGATTTACAACTATAGTATCCAAGTTCAATCAGGAAGGCAACCCTGAATTTACCCTTCATCCCTAACCTTTTGTCAATGTGGGCTAGCCGTCTGCAAACTTCAATAAGAACATAACTATCAAAGGCATACTTGGGCAGTTTGAATGGATCACCTCCAAAGCCCCCCACTATAATGTAAGTAAATCTGAGAAATTGGATAAAGTAACTTCCATATACACTAACCAGATCCATGGCCCTAGCTGACATTCTTTTATTTATGTCTCCCTGCAGCTCAAAGACAAGCCTTCCTACAAAATTATCATTCCTTCTTGTGAAATATTCTGCATGTCTCTATTGTTGCAAGTGTGGGTACTAATCATAAACCTTCATGTCATCCACCCAAGGCTCATTATGCAACCCTTTAAATTCTCTTGTACAAGCCAATATATATAACATAAATATGAGGACATGTAAAAACTGGACATTCCAACAAAGTTACTCAAACCCTCATGGAGCCTTTTGGTAATAACCTGCACCCAGTCAAGATATTTCTCACCAGTTAACAACACCTGAATATAGAAGTACATCCAATCTTCCCAATAGAAAGCATGTGAATTTCCTTTGAGTCCGTTCAACAATATTACAATAACCCAAACCTCCATGATGAAATGCTCTCTTGTAAGAGGCTTGGGTAACCAAGACCCCCCTTTCTGAACCTTTAGAAGCCATTTCTTTGCAATGACACTTTTTTATGTGATTTTATTCTCAGATAAAAATGCATATGAGGTACCAATTGACCAATCTTCATATGACTCTTTATGAGGGATTCCCATTGCAACCATCACCGTTTCTCTGTTAATTTCTACTAACAGTTCACCATTGTTGGTCTTAATGGACCTGCTATCAACATCATATCTGTTCATACATGCTATCACTAATTCTTGACAAGGAGTGACAGTTTGGAAAGCAACATATTCAATAAAGCCACTTCTAACTATTCTCTCCATCATCGAGTCAGCCCCAGGGTTTCTAGCTCTTTCTAAGAAATCTCTTAAGTCAGCTTGGGTTAAAGAAGTGTCACCGAGTTCTGGATGTATACTAACTAGGCATGATGTGCGACCAAGTTTTGGAAGAGTTAGCTTCATAATGGCCGCTTTTACATTCATCAAACAATTCTTAGAAAGAACATAATTCTATTCCAAAACAAAGAATTTTCCTACATTGACTTTTTGAGCTAGTAACACAGCGAAGGGGAAATTATCAAAACTCACCTGTTACCACCATCAAATCTGTGAAACCCTTGGAAGTATGGAGTTGAAATTACCTTCGGCGTCTTTCACTCCTCCAACAAAACAACTACCACTTTCACAATTTGAGAATTCACATGTTAAGAAGAGGAAAAAATGAGTAACACCTACACACACCTCATAATGATTCATTTGAACATGTGAGATAACAAATGATTTGATGGAAACCTAACAAATTTCTTAATTACACATCAACTCCGCACAAACGGCTTGAGTTTTCATGATTTCTTTCCAAAATTAGAATTTTAAAATATAATATGCCCATAATATTCCTTTTGCCACACCACCTTTTGTGTTATTAATGTCCTTGGGGCCAATCCTAGAATGAACCTTTGAACTTTGAACCATTTCACAAGAAATTCAATGGTTCAAGTTCAATCTCAAGAAAACAAAAGAACTTCCAGCTTACGGCTCAACACAACACCGAGAACGAGTGAAGACTTTTAACAAACATAAAGGAAGAATTTGAACCTTGAACCTTGAACTGCTTTAGAAATGGTTCAAAAGTTCAAGTTCAAGACCGACTTAACACATTCACACTCGCTCACTTAACAACATAACAAAGCCATGACCCGCACAAAGGGATCGGTTGAACTTTGAACCTTGAACCAATAAATAGGTTCAACCAACGGGTTCATTGGGGTAGAAAAGGTGAAACATAAAGGAACAAAAGGTGCATGGCTAAAGACAGATCAAACCAAATGAGGGAAGAAAAATTAAATACACATTATTTTGTTCCAAAATAAATAATGGGGTAACACCTAGCTTTCAAGAAATTGGAATTTTCGTGTATTTAGTTCAAGAATTAGAATTTTATCATAGTTCTTTTTATGATAATGTTACTTCAAGGTAGTTGATTTATTTAATTTTTCATTCTTGTCAAATGTTTCTTTCGATTATATCTTATTTTTAATATCAAGCAATAATTTATTTTCCATGTAATATTTTTCATAATTGTTTGGTATCTATGGTGCCTCTAGGTCATGCTTATGTGTAATGCCATCACGTTGAGCTACTGTACTTAATGCCTAATAAAGTTGCAACAACGACGTTTGTAGCATCGTCCCTATAAATCACCGGGGAGTAATAAGGGTCACATACTAAAATCTAAGGGGCAGGTAATCCCCCTTGGATCAATAATCTAAAAAGATAATTTTAAATAAATTCTACATTCACTTTGTTTAACCTTAGAAAACCCCTTTAGGGATTGGTTGTGTATGATGTCGAATTTTATTTACCTTAATGCTTTTCAATGGATGACAACTAGGTCAAGGATGACGCTTATGATAGGGAATATGATCTAGTTGTTTTAGGCCACAAGCAATAGGTCACCGTGAGCCTTAGAGCTACCATCGTGGGTAGCAACTGTAGAGAAACTATCTGGGACATTGACCCTAGAAAGGGTTGCGTATCTACCAAAACACTTTACATTAAACCCTAGTTAGAAAACAAAACTACGTACTTTACATCTTGATTATGTGCCAAAACAGGTATGTAGGTAGTGTAGGGATGAAGTTGTCCCTAGTACTTAGGCGTTCAGGGATGGGGTCTAGGATTTTGGTAAAGGCAAGTAGATGGTTTGCAAAGTTCCTTGGCCTCTCAATCAAAGGGGATATAATTACTAATTGGAAGATTTAAAAAAAATAAAAATTCAATGCATACTCGGAAGGAATCCTGTATAGATTCGCTTGACTTCCCAAGGCTTTAGGCCAAATTCTGAGGCAGAATTCAAGCTTGTGTTATGTTATTTTATTTACTCCTAAGGACATCGACCTTGGTGCACTCCTAGTAGAGGAGTGTAGTTCTTAGTGAGTGACTTAGGACTTAGATGGTCTTGATGATTCTAAGTCTCTGGGCAGAGCACTTCCTATCCCGAAATGGATAGATGCATACCCCGTTTGGGTAAATGGCTATCCTGAATTGGATAGATGAAACATCTTGTCCCGTATGGACAGATGCCTAACCCATATGGTTAGATTCTCATCCCAGATGGATGAATGCCTATTCTGTTTGGATAGATTCCCAGAGTATGCGATTGAATCAAATAAGATTAAGAATAATTAAAAAACAAATTCAATTTTTTTTGGGTTGAGTAGAGTGGGTTATTACATAAAACATCATTTTTTTTGGTGTTGCATAATTTTTTATAATTATTTAATGATTATGCACATTTGTTTTCTTCATGTAACACCCTAACACCCCTAGATTCAGATTATTCTACAATGGTTTATAGCTTTGAGATAACCTGGGACCTAGAAAAGTGTCTCTTGTATATAATTTTTGGTTTATTTACTTACTAGCTTCAACATCATGTCTTACTCCTTTATTGACAAAATTCAAATGAGATGGATTTTTTTAGATCATTATAAAATGCACAAGCTATCACTAAAGGATGCTAACCTAGAGCTATTATCTTGGTTTGGTACATGTCATGCCACTAAAATAGGTGGAAAATCTTTTGAGTAAATATCAAGCAATTTTGTAAAATAATTTTTAATATCTAAGATATATTAAATTTTTTTTTTGCATCATAAATATATTCATAAATGTATCTAAATCATTCATTTTATAAAAATATTTTAAAAAATTATTAGAAAAGGTATAAACTATATGGCATTTCTACACTTTATCTTAGCTTTAACAAGCCCACTAAAGTGGAAGGAAAATGTAAAGAGAGAAATTGTATACCTTGTAATTTTTATACTTCATTTTATACTTAATTTGACTCTAGCCATTTCACTCAATAGAATTACCAAAAAAAATTCAGTATATTCCACTTTTTCTTACTAATGTATGACTACATGCCACAATTTGTGTAATTTCTCTAAGACTCTTCTGCAATGCATAGACATCCATGTGATGTAATTTCTCTAAGTCTTTAGTTGGTCCTCCAGGCATATGTATGTTGGATCACTTGTAATGCATTTTCATGTAGAAATACCTCTCGATTCAAATTCAAATTCAACTCTTGAGCTTCCTCTCCTTCCTTCCCCAAATAATTTTTTGAAACAATAATATAATACATTATATCCCGCATCTCTCTATCCATCCATCCCTATATAATATCCTGGCTAAAAATGATTGAGAATACATCATTGTTTTTTATTAAATAGGGTTTTGAAAGGACCCAAAACCTTTTACAAATCATAGAACAACCAAATCAAAACCAACTTTGAAACAACCAAACAAGGCACCCCAATGAAAAATAGTAGAGCTAGAATAGATTATGAAATAGGAAATTTTGAATTTGAACTTTAAGGCTATTTATCTAACAATATAATTTGAGAAGATAATTTTGTTAGTAAGACACTTGTTTTTGTATTGTATTAATGGCCAAGAAGAGTCATCATCAAAATTTGAAATATTTTGACATGGAGGGAGAAACCTTTAGGATGGATATGACCATTAATTAAATGGTAAGTAAGAGTTATCTTAACCAAACTCATGGCAATAGGAGAATTCTAGGAAGCTAATGAGAGAGCATCTGGAACAACCATCTAAGCTTGGGAAGGAATTTCAAGGGACTACCCCAATACTATTATCTCCTTCTCCATCACTTTTCCCATAATATTGTAAAAAAAATTCATTGTCTTGTTTTAATATAATTGCATATTTATTTCTATATTATTATTTATTATCTTTGAAAAATATCCTAGTGTTTCCATTTTCCCATTTTCTTTACACACACTAGGGAATAATATCCATAGAGCATATATTTATGGTTATAGATTTTAATTCATTATTGTGTTCTTAATTCCCAGATGTACATAGGTTATGTGAACACACACACACATCCTTGTATTGTTTATTTTGGCTACCTATGGAAATTAGAAGGTTAAATCAAGAGCTTAATCATTCTTAGAAAGCATGTAACTAGCTAACCATTTTTATTGTCCCTAGATAATATGTTCTTTTGAAGATAACCACATGAGGTTTTACTATTTTATCTCCTCACTCATTTCAATCTTTATCAATTCATCTAATTTTATTTAATTTTTAATATTTATATATAATTTGAGAACTTGTAGTTGGTTGTTGTTCTTGGTTTTGTCTCTTACTATGTAGAGAAATTCAATTCTAGAAAGGATGACAACATGAGATTAGGATAACAATGTGCAAACACATTGTGGCAATTTCCTTGAAACTGAGCTCAATATTTTATCCCCAAGTTCCTTAATATTTATTTATTTTTCTTCTAAATCTATTTCATAATTTCATAATTTTATTATCTATATTTTATGTAATTAATAAAAAATTCAATTCAAATCTTAGTTTTATCTTATGAAATACATAATTTCATAAGTTGAAATGCTTTATAATATTTCTAGTTGCATTGTTGGGAATTAAGGTGTCTCAACCTTGTTATTTCCTAGCATTGTATTTATTTAATTTATAATTGTTTCATAGCCTAGATGGTTTAATTTCTTGCATATTCTATTTTGTCATATAGTGTGATATGGCATGGTGATTTTTCATAATCCTAACAAGTGAGATGGAAGATGACTTGTATGCATTATTCTCTGTAAAGCGGAAAATCACAATCGAACCCTAGTTGCTCTCCCCTCTTCCAACTCCAAGGAGAGAGAAGGGAGGTCGCTAGGGTTGATGGTTTTCACTTAAGGGAGAGACTTTACATTCAAAAGAGGGGTTGAAACCCACAAGATCCAATCCCACACAATGCAAGATTGGATTCCAAATGAGTTTCAAGGGTTAAGACAGCAAGGCTACCCTCTTTTGTAAAGAATGTTGATAGAAGAATTAAGCTAGGAATGCATAGAAAGTGATAAAGATTCGCTTATAAACTGAGATAGGGATATAGGATGAAGCTGCGGACCTGGAATTAGTAGTAAAATGTTGATACGGCGCTGTCCTGCAAATTCGAGCAAAAGTTGTCGGG
The DNA here is from genome assembly GCF_030272615.1 of Cryptomeria japonica. Lineage (NCBI taxonomy): Eukaryota > Viridiplantae > Streptophyta > Pinopsida > Cupressales > Cupressaceae > Cryptomeria > Cryptomeria japonica. The sequence continues at coordinate 764,611,838 of NC_081408.1, forward strand.
ACGATGGCGCCCGGGGCCACGGTCCTCCGAAAAATCCGCGAAACGAAGGGGGATCTGTTCGTCTCTGCACAAGGATTCCAGATCTTCAATTTCAGCCGCGTACCTACAACCTACACACAGAAAAGCGAAGACGATTGGGGGGTTAGGGATTAGGGGTTTGCCTTTAGGTCAAACCCCGGTTTTGGAATTAACCAAGAAATGAGAAATTGCTGTAAATGTAAATGTTTGTAATGTAAAACAAGTACTAATACCTTGTTGTAAGGATGTTTGTATCCTTATGTGCGAAGGTATAGATGTTGTATGTTGTTGTATGTTGTGGTAGTATGTAGTAAGTGATCTCCTCTTCAATGGTTGAATCCTTGTCTTGAATGCAACACTTAGCCTTGAATGGAGACTTAGAAGGAATGCTTGAATGTTTGAATGCTTGAATGCTTGAATGCTTGAATGCTTGAGTATAGTTTCCACGCTTGTACCGTCATGTATGTATATTATCCCCAAATGAGAGAGAAAATTGTAGTTTATATACTTGCCAATTAGGGTTAATAGACTAATTTTCCCGACCTTAGGCCGACTAGGAAAGTTTATTTCCAAATTGCAAACAAAAAGACCCGAGACCCAATAGGAGACCGGGCCCAAAATAGGCCCAGGGACCAGGGCGCTGGGCACCATGGTCCTGGGGGACCAGGGCACTAAGCACCCTGGTCCTGAAGGACCAGGGCACTGGGCGCTCTGGTCCCACCTCCCGGGACAGTAGGGTGCAAGGAGGTTCAGGCCAGGGTACTTGAAAAATGCAGTTTTTGGTGTCGTAATCAGGTTTCGGGGTCTCCATTCAGGTTGCGTGTTGCGTTACCATCGTGAAGACCGAAATGCAGTCGAAATTGCAAGTGTCGCAATTTTAGGACGCTACATTTAGCCCCCACTTTAGCGGGAGTATGTATGCTCATACTTCTGGTAAAGTACAAGGAAACAACATTGAAAAACTTTCACCACGTCAAGGAGGCAAGACACACCAAGCCCCCAGTGGACTAAGGATCTTACGACTTCGATTGACAAAGTAAAAGGGAAGATCATGAGAGAGAACCATGACTGTCAGTAGTGAGGTCCCCTCACTATGAATCATGCAAGAAAAATACCAAAAATTTCCAAGGCAAAGCTAAGTTCGCCAAGAAATTTTCAAGTATCTTGAAAGGGATAGACAGGGTGTATGCCCCCCTACGTTAAAGCGATCGCACATGCCTCAATGGGGGTGATTGTTTTAACGTAGTGATACACATAAGAAATGAAAAGGGAAAGGAGCACGTTATCACAAAGATTTAGCCCCCAAGTGTGAGATAAACCCAAGGATAATAGATACAAAACACAAAGCACGAGGTGACTTCGCTTTCCTCGGGGTCAGTATGCTGTATGATAATTCATGTATATATATCATATGTATGTATGCATAATTGTTCTTCATTCCCCAATCAAGGAAAGTCACCTAGAAGAAGGGAACACATGTGTCTTTTGAGTCAACATGAGAGAGACCAAAAGAGATCTCAATGTTTTGCATTGTCCTCAAGTAGACAACACGAAGGACAACAAATAGAAGAATGAGAATAACATATAGAAGAAGTAAAAAAAGAGAGGAGGAAAGAATCTGCTATGCTAATGTAACTAGTCTAGCACATCATCTACCCCCCAATCTTGCTGATCAATATTTCGGGAAGGCAGGGAACACGCTAGAGGAGGAACATCCAACACAGCAGATGGAGCTATCACAAGATCCAAACAAGGGCTATGTTCATGTTCCAAGCCACGTTGTTCTTGTCTAGGAGCTAGGATAAGTGCTTTAGAAAATTCATTAGATAAATGGTTATCAATATCAACAAGTTCATCTATAGGATCTTTAACTCACACAGGATCAAGACCATCATGCATCTTATGTTTAGGAGATTTAGGCTCAATTTCCGGCTGAGGAGAAAATGGAATAATGCTTGTTGAAGGTGTTTTTGGAGATTGTAAAGTTTGAGAAGCAGCTGCTTGAGCCCTAAGACGACGCTTTCGTCGGCATTCACGTGCAGAACGATTTCGTCTAGTCTTAGTAGGAAGTATAGAAGATTGAGGAGGAGGAATGTTCTCATCCTTATCACTTGGGTGTTTAGGTTGTGGTCTCTTGGGCTGGATAATAGGAGAAGAAGAAGGTCTCTTCTCTCTATAAAAAGAAGGAGGAGGAACTGCTCCATATAAAGGAGGAATATTTGGTTTAGGAAGGAGACCAAGTCCATCATGACGAGGAGGTATAGGTCTACTCTTAGAAGGTTTATTAGGCATAGACATAGTCACATCCATAGGGATGGGTTGGGAATCTTCTTGACGAAAGACATTAGTTTTATCTTTCAAAGGAAGAACTTCCTTCTCAAGAACAATAGGAATATCAAGTTTAGGTGTTCTAGGTTCACTTAAAGATAAGATCATATCTGTTTTCCACTTTTGATAAGATTTGAAAAGATGATCACTTCGCGGAGGAAGGGATTGGAATTGTTTAAGCCAAAAATAATCAATAGGAACACTAGAAGTTCTTTCAGCTGGTTTAAAGAGACTATGATTGACAGTAACAACTTCACCATTATGGGGAAATTTCAAACACTTATGAATAGGAGAAGCAATAGCTTTCATGGAAGATAGCCAAGGATAGCCAAGCTTCACACGAAATTGTTCGGATGAAGGAATAATAGCAAAGTTCACATCAAGGGATTTGTTATGGACCTCAATAGGTAATGTAATAGAACCAATTGCAGGAGAAGAAAATGCATCAAATAATTTCACAACCACATCTGTTTTGTCATAGATCACTTGATTCAATTGCAAAGAAAAAAGAAATTCTTCAGTAATAACATTAACCATGCACGAAGGATCAATAAGCACTCCACGACAAGGTGTATTCTTGAATTTTGCAACTATGTATAAAGGACCATCAGGTGCCCTAATGATTTCACTAGAATCAAATGTGATGGAAGGTTCTTTAGGGATTTCTTGATGCTCTACAAAGTTAATCACATTCGGAGTCATAGACACAAGACCATCAGATGAGAGAGAGGAATCATTAGCCTCAACCGCATTAGAGGTATGAGAAGTATGAGAAGGTAATGGATCAGTAAAAATCTGAAGATTTTGATTAGGAGGAGCTACAGATGTGTTGCCTTTATCATTCACTCCAGAAACAGAGATAGTATTATTATCAATCAAATCTTGAATTTTACCCTTTAAAGAAAAACATTTTTCAGTATCATGCCCAGGCTGACGATGAAAGTGACAAAAAGCTTTGTTATCAAAATAAGGTGAAATAATCTTTGCAGGATCAATTTGCCTTATAGGAGGAAGAGTAAGCACATTTTGTTCCAATAACTTATTCATAATACTATGCAATGATTCATTCAAAGGAGTATACTTTCTTTCTTTCTTGAAAAATTTAGAAATAGGAGGCACACCTGATGCTACGTTCACATTGTTGTTGATGATGTTTTCATTGAATTTGATAGAATCTCTGTTCGGTTTAAACTTCCCAAATGGTTGTTGACTGCTATCACCCTTATCACCCAGAGCCATAGGATGTGATTGTTCCATTTGACTCACAGTCAGTTGATAATTGTGAAGAGTTGCACATAACTGTTGGAAAGAAGTAAACTCAGAAAACAGAAGTTTGTCTCGAATATCTTTTTGTAAATTAGAAATAAAGATTCTTTGAATATCATTGTCAGGCACTGGAAAAGAAATTTTAGCATACAAATGTTTATATCTACCAATGAAATCAGTCACTTTTTCTTTAACACCTTGTTTACAATGCATTAAATCAATCAAAGTAACTTTAGGACTTATATTGTTTTGAAATTGTTGAATGAAAGCATTTGCAAGTTGTTTGAAAGAAGTAAAAGAATAAGAAGGCAACGAGCAATACCATTGTAGGGCTTTGTCTCTTAATGTTCTAGTAAACAGTTTTGCAAGCAACTTTTGGTCATAAGCAAAATCGGTACAAATTGTTTGAAAAGTCTTAACATGTGTTAGAGGATCACCTTTACCATTATAAAGCTCCAAATGCGGGATTTCAACATGTTTAGGAGGGATAGCTTGAACAATGTCAAGAGAAAGTGGGCTCGCAACATCAAATGTGGGCACACTAAACTTAGATTGATTCATAGAGGCAATTTGTTGCTGTAAAGAAGAGACAGTTTGTGCAAGATTGTTAATGGTCGCTTCAGTCGAAGAGTTCATATTAGATGTGTTAGATTGAGATGGAGGTGTTATGTTATTGAAAGAAGGTAAAGAGTAAGGTGGTGGGACTCTATGATAGTTAGTCATAGGAGATGATTGGATAGGAGGAACACTACAAGGAGGAATGGAATGGTTAAATTAATTGCCCCCTTGCGTCATGTTCATTTGTGGAGATATAATAGGAACACTCATTGAAGGAATGAATGAAGAAGTCAGATTGAATGAAGGAATAGGGTTAACTGAAGAAGAAGGATTGCCCCCATGACTAGTGATCATAGGAGGAATGTCTTGTATTGAAGTAGCCATTATGTTTGATGTAAAGGTAGGTATGCTAGCAATAGAAGTTGTCAAAGGAATAGAATGATTGACTTGAGTGGGAGGTTGTGTATAACCTAAAGATTCGGCACAACTCTTCATAGGCATCACATTCGAATCCACAATGTGTACAATACCACGCAAAATATCAATTCCATTCTTATCACTTTGAAGCATGCGTTTTAGACCCTCAATTAAAGGAAGAGCTTGACTATCGGGATACTCATGAGACATCCATTGGTGCAAATCATCAAATTGGTTATCCAATTTTGAAAGTTGTTCTACAGAAACCTCATGGAGAGCTTCTTCATCATTAGGAGGATTAGAGGAATTTCCCATGTCCTCGTTAAAAAGGCTATTCAAATTAGGTTCCATCTCCTCGGTAGTTAAACCTCGGAAAGACTTAATTCTACGGCTTCGTCTAACGGGAATAGTGGAAGTAGGGCTTATTGTTGTAAAACTCATGCACTAGAAAGAGAGAGAAGATTTTGAATTTAGAGGTAGCAATTTTCAGTAAAATCAGCCAATCTTCTAGATTTAAGCTGTTAAATGCAATCACGTCAGTCTCCAGAAATTTCAGAAAAAATGTCCGGGACCGTGGCGCTCGGAGTGCACACGGTCCTTGCAACTTTTTTCAAAATTTGCAGGGATGAAAGTTATGATGATTTTAGAGCTAATCTGAAAAAATTGAGTGATTTTACGATCTGTAGATAGGCCAAATTAAAGTTGCAATCTCGAAATTGAACCCTACCAAGATTGTCAAAAAAATGCAAAATTTGAATTTTGAAAAAGAGAGGGAAACTGAAATTTTGAATTTTATGATTTTAGAGGGAATGTCAAAAGCAATGCAAGTTTTGAATTTTAAAAATTGACTCAATTTCATGCAAAATTCAATTTTGAAAGCGGAAATCAAAGTTGTTGTAATTAAGCACTTAATTTCAAAAGTCACAAATTGCAAGAATTTGAATAAAGCACTGAAATTTCGAATGAATGCAAACACACTTTTCAGATTTAGGGCAGTAAGAACACAATTTTGACACAAAATTTCAATTTCAACAATTTTTGAATGATTAGCAGCCTTAAACCAAGCAATCACAAGACCAACTTTGACTGTAATTTTGAAAGTGTTATAATTGATAAAATCGGCCAAAATTCTGGATTTTAGCAGGAAAATACAGTAAGATCTTGCTCCCAAAATTTCAGAAAAAATGTCGGGGACGATGGCGCTCGGAGTGCACACGGTCCTCGCAACTTTTTTTGAAATTTTCAGGGATGAAAGATATTGTGATTTTATTGCGGAATCCAAAGTTATAGCTGATTTGGAGATGTTTTGATCAGTGAAATTGTCAGACAAAGGTTGAATCAAGAAGGTTTCAAAAATTAGGGTTTTGACACTTAACCACTTAATTTTCAAAATTAAAGCACAAATATGAATTGATAATTTGTAATAGGAGGGAAGATCTAAAACAAACATTAATAATTAAATATTTCACAAGTTCAATTTTCAAAAAGAAAATTTAGGGTTTTTATGCAATCACCTCTAAACTTTTGCAAAAGATCAAACATGGAAATGTAATCAAGGAATCAATTTTCAGATCTAATCATGAATAATCAGAAAGGATGTTCACGTCAGGTTCACCAAAATGTAAAGCGGAAAATCGCAATCGAACCCTAGTTGCTCTCCCCTCTTCCAACTCCAAGGAGAGAGAAGGGAGGTCGCTAGGGTTGATGGTTTTCACTTAAGGGAGAGACTTTACATTCAAAAGAGGGGTTGAAACCCACAAGATCCAATCCCACACAATGCAAGATTGGATTCCAAATGAGTTTCAAGGGTTAAGATAGCAAGGCTACCCTCTTTTGTAAAGAATGTTGATAGAAGAATTAAGCTAGGAATGCATAGAAAGTGATAAAGATTCGCTTATAAACTGAGATAGGGATATAGGATGAAGCTGCGGACCTGGAATTAGCAGTAAAATGTCGATATGGCACTGTTCTACAAATTCGAGCAAAAGTTGTCGGGACGATGGTGCCCGGCGCCACGGTCCTTCGAAAAATCCGCGAAACGAAGGGGGATCTGTTCGTCTCTGCACAGGGATTCTAGATCTTCAATTTCAGCCGCGTACCTGCAACCTACACACAGAAAAGCGAAGACGATTGGGGGGTTAGGGATTAGGGGTTTGCCTTTAGGTCAAACCCCAGTTTTGGAATTAACCAAGAAATGAGAAATTGCTGTAAATGTAAATGTCTGTAATGTAAAACAAGTACTAATACCTTGTTGTAAGGATGTTTGTATCCTTATGTGCGAAGGTATAGATGTTGTATGTTGTTGTATGTTGTGGTAGTATGTAGTAAGTGATCTCCTCTTCAATGGTTGAATCCTTGTCTTGAATGCAACACTTAGCCTTGAATGGAGACTTAGAAGGAATGCTTGAATGTTTGAATGCTTGAATGCTTGAATGCTTGAGTATAGTTTCCACGCTTGTACCGTCATGTATGTATATTATCCCCAAATGAGAGAGAAAAATGTAGTTTATATACTTGCCAATTAGGGTTAATAGACTAATTTTCCCGACCTTAGGCCGACCAAGAAAGTTTATTTCCAAATTGCAAACAAAAAGACCCGAGACCCCATAGGAGACCGGGCCCAAAATAGGCCCAGGGACCAGGGCGCTGGGCGCCATGGTCTTGGGAGACTAGGGCGCTGGGCGCTCTGGTCCCACCTCCCGGGACAGCAGGGTGCAAGGAGGTTCAGGCCAGGGTACTTGAAAAATGTAGTTTTTGGTGTTGTAATCAGGTTTCGGGGTCTCCATTCAGGTTGCGTGTTGCGTCGCCATCGTGAAGACTGAAATGCAGTCGAAATTGCAAGTGTCACAATTTTAGGACGCTACATTCTCACATGGGAAATTAGGCAACTCGTTTTGTGGTAGATATTCTCTACCATTTTTAAAATCTTGGAATATGCCAATCGTTATGGTAAGATAGATTCTGACAAGATTTGATCATATTCTATTTGTAGGACAAACAAGTCTTGAAAGACTTCTTGCATGAGGGAATGTAGGCACACAAGTTAGGTATTGATAAGATGTAAGAGATTTAGCTATTATTAATTAGGTATGATAGAATCTCTTATAGTAATAAGTGTTAAAATTTATGATAGATTCTATGATAGTTGTAAGAGAATTGTTGTACATAGTTTTGGAAAAAAAATGAAACACTTGATGTTGGAGTTTTCAATGGGGAGATAAGGAATTTTTTACAAATGTCATTTGCATGATTAGTGTTTTGGGAAAATGCCATTTAGCTATGGATTGCCATCCTACATTTAATGTAATATTGAAGATGAATTTATTCCCTTATCTATCAACCCATTTTAATAATTTCTTTGTTGATGATTCCTTCCACTTTTCCATAGTCCTTTCCCCTACTTTGACATAGAGTGAATGCTCTAGAAGAAGGGATCCACTATTTTGAGAGGCAACAATTTACATGACCTTAAAATTAGTCTAATTAAGAGGATTGATTTAGGAGAATACGATTCATGTGATTTGTCAGTTTTTCTAAGGCATTTTTGAATGCATATAATCCTTAATAATCAACAAGGAAAAAAACTTATAATAATAATCAATAAGGAAAAAAACTTACAATAAATTAGATAAAGAATTTCTATAGCATACCATATCAAACCTATACATCAGAGATTATATCCATGTGATATAAACTTGATCTAAAACAATTTTTAACTGTATATATAATTTGAAATGATAAGCTTTCCAATAACATATATTTTGTTGTTAGTCTACAAATAAATATTTAAATTTCTTTTATATGTATGTGTATATATAACCAGCATTTGACGTTCTCATTTATCTATCTTATTTATCTTTATTAGTGACCTAAATAATTATTTTTCTTTTTCATAAATTTTTTTTTGATGGTGTCGATGTAATTATTATATTGTGCGTCATAAATAGGGCTGTATGGAGCACTGCATTTCTTCCTCTCAATTGTTGCAATCATAACATAAAAATCTACATATAAATCAATAGTAGCCTGCTTTGCAAAAGGATTTGTTGATGAGACAGACAATAATAGCACAACGTTTGACTGCACTTTTGTTGATGTGTTTGCTTTTGACTGCACTTTTGTTGATGAGAAGCTTTTGGTTTTTTGCCCTTTATTCCTAGTCTTGGAATTATTTTGCTTTGCATATATCCCAACTTGAAATGAGCGAAAGCATTTCACTTTAAAGCAGGAAAATGAAATATGACTGCACACTGCAGATTAAGGCAAGTCACCAACTGATAAATAAATAACCAAAGTGACTAGACAGGGTGCCGACTCTTCAAAGAGTGTTATTCTTTCTACTTTTTCTTTTTTCTTTTCACTTTTTCATAAATATTACATTTTCCAACATCATTTAATTATAATCGATGACTGCGAGGAGCATACGTACTTTGGCTTCTCTACACCTTTGCTTACAGTTCATCAACTTTTACGTTTATCCAAAATAATTAAATATATCAATATTTCAAGCTATTTAATACATCTATTAATTATTTTTACATTAATAAATATTGAATATTTTTTTATTCTTGTCTTTAGTAATAAATTTTTTCATAGTAATATTTTAATGTAGATTAAATGTATATAAATGAAGTGATTGATCACTTAAATCTTCATCAATTTATAAATTTTAATGTCTATTTAATACAATTAATCTCATATACAAAATATCTTTCGTTTCTCATCAATCTTGATTACGCTTCATTAACTTGGCTTTTTTCTCTCACGGCTTCTAAAAGGTTTAAAAACATCAATACCACAAATTATCTATATATACCTACATGATTATATCGATCTAATTATGTCTCACCTTTCTATATCTTCTCCTTTAAGCAAGATATACATTACATCAATGAACTTAAAGTGCTTTAATCATGTCTCTCTATAGTAATCCTTGTGAATAAAATGCATGTTTAACAATATCCTAAGATTAATAAAAATAACTTAATACCAAAATTAAATTATTACTACATATAAATTAATACTTAGAATATTTTAATTAAACAATAGAATATTTTTAAATTAAGATATAAAAAATGAGAATAAAATTAAAATGAACTAGATTAAGCATTGAAAAATCTCCAATATAAGTGTTATTGATGTTCCAAAGCCAAGGGTATCTTTCACGCATAAAAAATAAAACTGTGCATACAAAAAAATCCTTCAATATAAAACTAAATATAATTAGTCTTTAGAAAAGAAACTTGTTCACACAATTTTTCATATTGTACTCAACAATTGAAGGCTTTAGAAGTTTAACTAAAATTAGACGATTTTGAAGTCAATAAATGAAAATCAAAAGACTATTATGAATATAAATTCAAGTATATTTTAATTAGTATGTAGGTTTCTACATAAAAATAATAACTTTAGCAGTTCCTTGGAGGGATTGGAGCACTTTAAGTTCATGACACATTTTTTAAATACAAAGATTGCAAACGTTGGAACTTGTACATAAAACATCAATTTTTTTGTGTGACACAATTTTTTATAATAATTTAATGATTATGCACATTTTTTTTCTTCATGTCACACCCTAAAACCCTTAGATTCAATTTATTTTACAATAGTTTATAGTTTCGAGATAACCTTGGACCTAAAAAAGTGTCTCTTGTATATAATCTTTGGTTTGTTTACTTACTAGCTTCAACATCATATCTTACTCCTTTATTTACAAAATTCAAATGAGATTGATTTTTTTAGATCATTATAAAATGTACAAGGTATCACTAAAGGATGCTAACCTAGAGCTATTATCTTGGTTTGGTACATGTCATGCCACTAAGATAGGTGGAAAACCTTTTGAGTAAATATCAAGCAATTTTTTAAAATAATTTTTAATCTCTAAGATGTATTCAAAACTTTTTCAATTCAAAAATATATTCATAAATGTATCCAAATAATTCATTCATAAATGTATCCAAATAATTCATTGTATAACTTTATAAAAAAAAAATTAGAAAAGTAAATTATAAGGCATTTCTACACTTTAACCTAGCTTTAACAAGCCCACTAAAGTGGGAGGAAAATGTAAAAAGAGAAATTGTATACCTTGCAATTTTTATACTTCATTTTGTACTTAATTTAGTATTTTTTTTCCTTAGCATATTTTAGGGTACATTGACTCTCGTCTTTTGACTCAATAGAATCACAATTTTTTTATTTATTATAGTCCACTTATTGATACTAATGTATCAATAATTATTTTGCCATGTTTCTGTCTAGTATTATGTAATTACAACAAAATAGTCAACAATTTCTATACCTGTATACAATAGTATCCGAGGTTGTTCCTACACTCGTTGGTAGCAGTATGTAAGACTGGTCTCACATCCGTTAACAACAATGTATGAGACAATTCCTATAATTATTGAGAACAGTGCCCAAGACAATTCTTGTAACCAAGGGAACTAGAGTATAGAGTGAAAATTCAAATGATGAGGTGACATAATAGATGATGATTATGCATCTATTCATTCAACTCTGTATAGACCTACATATTCAACTATTCAGGGACCTATTCATTCAAATCTTCAAACACCTATATATTTACATATTCAACAAGTTTTCATGTTTTCAAAACATTACAACTGGTACTTGCATATATGATTATCCATTTATTAGTAATATTTATCATCTTTTTAGCTAATTAACTACCTAAGCATTGTAATTTTTTTTTAATTATCATTGTTTCAATTATATGCTTCATAATTGATTTCTTCTCCCACCAACATCCATACATTGTAATTTGAGGACAAATGACCTTTCGGTTGGGGGAAAGCGTGCATGCCTAGTATTGTTGTCCTAGACCACGTGTTCCCTTTTTTCTACCTTTTTAAGAAAGACTATTCACTTTTTAGTACAACCACAAGCCTCCTTATCACTCTCATAGATGTATTCAAGAATCAAGTGACAAAATCTAGAAGTGTTTGGGGGAAAGTATACCATATAAGCGTGGCAAAGTGAAGGGTAGGTTTGTGGAAGCATTGAATACTCTTCTTAATAATAATAATGTTGCAATGTCCTTGGAAATTGGTTACACCAATATGACAATGACTCATTATGTTGGAAGGTAGTAATATGATACCTAAGAGAGCATCATCCTTAGAAAGAGAGCTATACGTCCAAAAACATAACTTTCAAAAGAACAATGGAAGTCATAGTTCCAAGAAAGTCATAACAATTCCCATCTCAAATGATATGCCAAATGGATGTTGTTATGAAATTTGCATGATAGTAGAGAGAAACCTTTAAGGGAGCATGATGAATTAAGAGGATAGTTTGTTGTTCAAAATGCAGGTGACAATTTTAACAGAGATAATATTTATGAGAATTAAAGACAACAACGTTAAAAATGAAGATGAATAGCTATCAGTTGTGAAGGGATAGCAGAATGATGATGACAAGGAGATCTTGAGAGTCATGGATGATTTGAAGATTAAAGATCATAGTGATAACTTGGTAGAAGAAAAAAATTGAAGTTCACCAAGATTTATGACAACGTGTTTCCTTGTGATTGTAATTAGTTTTAGGTTTATGCAAAGTGGATGAGGGCAGTAATGATTAAAAAATACTTGAGATAAGACCAAATGAAATTAAGGACAAACCCATGGACCAACATCAAGGAATGGTGATAACTAACAAAGCATGGAAAGAAAATTTTCAAACCTTTTGTAACAACAAATGGAGAAGGACAAGGATTTGCAAGTGTATGCATGTTACTACTATTCAAATCACAAATGATGGCAATCCAAAACTAAAAAATATGTATAGTAAGAATAAAGGGAATTGACAATCCTAAAACAATAAAGGACATGATAGTCACAAGTTTTTAGGTTGGTAGCCTGCATGATTAACTAACGTCTATCATCTTCTTGAGGACAAGAAAGATTTAAACTACGGGAGAAAAAATGTATAGGCTCGTTATCTCCACTAGGAAATTAACTGAAATAAATAAACAAAATTGAAAACATAATAGTGCTAAAAAATAAATTTAGCTATACAATAGTTGTTGTAGGAAACTACATGTAATAACACAATAGTGTGTTGTGGTTTCTTCTACTATAGCTATTAGAGGTGCAAAATATCTAAAGTGTCCCTTGTTTGGATAATTTACACTCTTGACTAAGTGCTCAAAACTTCATAAACAAGTAACTTGCTTCATACCATCTGCTACTTCTATTAAAATCATTGCTGCGATAAAATATGTTGCTACAGAATGATAATACAACTTTCTAATTATTTGCTATCTACTCTCTTTGCTTGATTACAAATTCAAATATATAAGCTAATTTAATCTCTAACAAACATATTATATGTTTCCCTTCATTCCTTTAAACAAGGAAGATGGTTATTCTTCCAAGAGTTAATAAAATTATGACTAGGAAGTAGAGTCCTATTACAACTTGTCATCTGATTGATTGGAAAAGAGTTTGTTTGAACTCTTTTATGAAAAAACTGACTTTCTGGAGATTTTTTTGAGTACATAAATAGAGTACAATCCATATCTAACTTCTTTTCAAGTTAAAACTCAAATTAGAATAAATGGAAGAAGTTTGACGAAGTTGCTATCTTTCCTATCACCACTTGTTTTAGTCAAATTATGGTGATTGGTTCTCCTTTATTATTACAAATATATTCAAACGATTTTTTTGGGTGTGGTGCGCCTACTTTCAGCTTTCCAAATCATTTCGAAAATTTAAATTTTATTAAGAAACGAGGGAGATATGCCCATTTTACTAGAACCGGGTTTGTGATTTTTTTCAGCACTTCCAGGAGTGTTTGCATGTTGACAACTAATAACTACTTCTCTTTTTTAGTTGCATAAATGAGTCATTTCTTCCACAAACAACAAGTAAATCCTTTAAAAAATACTTATCATTTAAATTCATAGTCATAATTTATTATGATTGTTTAGTAATAAACTAACTAAACATTTAAACATACTAGTAATCATCATTTATCATAATCAATGTTTCATGGAAATAAGGTAAAGCTGATATAAATGTGTTGGGATGAATTTATAAGTATGGATTAAAGTGACATAATGAATGAAATAAATAGGACAATTTATAGGATCATAAATAGGATAATTAATAAAGGAAAAGGATAATAAATTATTTAAATAATTAAAAATTATGTAATTAATAAAATAAATATTAGATTAATTAAATAATATAAAAAAATTAATCAAAAGGTAATGGCATGACAAGATGAAAATGCATCAATCATTTTTAGATGTCTATAATCTCATACTAGCCAAGCTCAATTCATAGACAATGAATATAGATACTTTGATGAATTCATTTGTGGATTCTCTCAATATGTAACTAAGCTTTGTTAGCATTAAGGCACCAAATCCGTTCATCTAAGTAAGTTTGAGTGTATGGAGGATTGTGGAATCCAACATCAAGAAAGAGGCATTGAGACTATAAAATTTTTAATAAGCACATTATGGTGCATAGTTAACGATAAAGTAGCTTCCTTTTTTATTATAGTTATCATTTGAAAAGCCAATGCACAGTTTCCTATGATGCTTTGGTTCTAAATTGTCACAATATACAAATATGGGGTAGTGTTGAAAGTGAGAACCTAGGTGTAAATGAACCAACAAAGAGAGAAAAAATCTTATTTAGAGTTTAGGATGTGATATCCCTAAGACATGTGAAAGTTGATCAAAATATTAATATAATGTACTACGATCCATGTTAGCGTTCCATATATTATCTCACACAAATTTTACCCCCTTGTGCTAATAAGAAATCATTAGTAGCATTGAGAAAAGAAAATAATTTCTGTACAATTGCAAAAGGAAATTGATAAACAACGATGATAAAAAAAAAAAATTAGGGGAAAGCATTTTTTTATCACACACTAGTGAATAAATATTGAATTATGAATTTCTTCTTTGTTGGAGTAAATGTTTTCACAATTTTTTTTGAGAAATGCATGAAAGTGTGGATTATTTGAGTAAACAATTCGATGAAGAGTAGATTGGATTCATAGAGTAGCAATCGTTCATCATAAGAAATTCGATAAGATACATGAGTTTTCAAGCACCATTTTTTGGTGTAATGAGTATTTTTATTGAAGGAATTTATTTCTTGTTTTGTAATGGAGTAATTGAAGGAAAACAATATCAAGATAAAGGGAAAGCCATGGTGGGACTATAGATTTGATGTGGCTCACGAGACTAAAAAAATTGTGACTAAATTTTTTCTCAATCCCTATGTCTTGTTTAATGGAAGACACAATATTTTTTATTAGTATAAGTGCGGGAAGGGCTCCAAATCAAAAATATTTATGCATAGAGAAAAAAAGAAAATAAGAAAAACTAATAAGTATATTATACCTAAGGTAATTGAGGAGAGGAAAATGATACTCGCGCATCATGGAAAATCTATTTTCGGGAGTTAAATATTTTATTAGATGATAGCTAACCACCCCCTAGTGAGGAAATAAATAGTCCTCACTAAACCCATTTTGGTGGTGTTTAATCTTTCCACCCCTCTTTATCTAAATATTTTGATGTAATATTAATACACTTGTTTTTGACTAAGAATAGGGACCTTTTCTCCTTCGCATCTTAACCTAGTGACCTATGTGATGAGCTCCTTCAAAACCATTATTTTTTTGTTACCAACCTAGGCTCTGCCATCCCTCTAGCTATTCATAAATTGGGATGACAACTCCCCATCCTTTCCTTTAATGGTTCTAAAGAACAAGTTGATCCCTTCCCTAGCAAAAATATACCATATCCCATGGCATAACACAATGTTAATTGCTCATGGGTCGATAAAATATGGTGGATATCATGTTTTGAATCTAGGGTTTTTAGATTGTTATGACATAGAATAACAAAGTATTATAAACATAACCACCAAGAATTTCTCAAGTATTGAGAACAAAGTGCAATGAGCAACAAGGATGTTGAAATAATATTCTAAGGTCATACATTTTCCTAAGCCCCACACCAAGTGATTTTGAAAGGATGCGTTGAGTAAATCTTTAGTGGGTAAATGGGTTTGATGAGGACTTTTGGACACAAAAACATAATATCCCAAGTCTGTCCTTTTTTCCAAAAACCTCAAATTATGGATAATAAATTGATTTTGTTAATCGTTCCCATCCAAACTCCTTATTCGGATTATATGCAGAACTAATATTCTTTTTTAGCACAATAATTTATTAATTGGTGATATAATAATTTTAACTATATTTAATTAATTTAAGATAATAGTTAAATTAGAAGAAAAGGCATTCCCTTCAAATTATTTTGTTTCCAAAATTTATAATATAAGGACAAATTTTAATTATATTTAAATTTGCAAGATGTTAAAAAGTTTGTCGTGTATTGAAGTTCTTGGAGTAAATTTGAAAATCCTTCAATTTTCTTTTGGCAATATTAAATTGTTTAATTAATTCTACAAATTAATTAGTTATCCTTCGCATAATATGTAAATATCTTTAAGATGAAATATGTATGAGTGATACACGGTGGATAAATTTGAGGATGATTAGTAATATGGCTAAAATGGGAAATTAAACTCAAAGTGAACTGGAAGTTGAGATGGAGCAAGGATTTTCTAATTGGAGATAGTTAGCTAGAGTCAAAATGAAGTTAAAATTAGGGTAATGTTGTTTTGAGTATTTGCATGCACCAAGAAACTAGCGATTTGCATGGATTATTTGATAAAGAGGATTTTGTTCCCAAATCTATTAAATGTTGAATGATGTGCATTTGAGGGGGTTGGACATGTTAGAAATCAGGTTTTTAGAAGTATAAGCATACCACATAATTTGGCTATTTATTCTGGGTTTATAAGGTTTTTTTACATTTGCATGTTATTGTATATTCAAGACATTATGAACAAAGAAAAATCAGAATCTCTAGTGTATTGCATCTGTTGAATTACATTTCAATTGAAAGAGAATAAATCTTATTTCCAAAAATAGTTTCCTTTTTTTAGATCGATCTTCATCCATATGATGTGGTATCTTAATCTTGAATCTCAATTATCTAATTGCTTGAAAGATAAGTGCGCCCATGAAATTATTTTATTTATTTCCAACTTGCATGTGGAATATAGTAATTAGGAATGAATGACAATTTAATTTTATCAAATTTGTTTGAATCTTGCACTGTTAATAGGAAAGATTGTGTTGATTTGGTCTCAATATTGAATTTAATAAATCTTTGATGTTTTCAATTGAATGGAGATTTGAGTTTAGTATTCACTTCATTTCCTTACATTCGCTTAATCTTTTTCTCTTTCTTTAATCCCCTACTTAGATTCCATTTATATTAGAGATAGATCCTACATTCAACCAAAAAGCCACCAACAAACCCCTTAAACAAACAAGTCACATTGAGTCAACCACTCTTTTTGCACAACATAGTCATGACCTGACTACCAAGACCTTCGAATTAGATTTTTTATTTTTTCTAGGAGAGGAGAGGTAAAGTATTGAACCTATATTGCATTTGTTATTTGGACATCAATAGGTTTGATAGATTAACAAAGTAGTGGGAATTCATTGTGGAAATAACCTCAAAAGGTGTGTTAGGCCTAAAATAGATTCGATAAGGAAAAAAAATGTGAATAGGAGAAAATAAATAAAAAATGGAATGGTAAAATGATAACGAAGAAGGAAAGAAATGAGAATGATAAATGGAACAAGGGTGAGCCTAAATTGAACAGTCTTACACATGAACTACTTACAAATAAACTCAAATTCATGGAAAGGAAGGGAAAACCTATTAAAATAAAAACAAAAATATCATTAACATATAACCAAGTCCCATGAAACCATACCTAGTAAGGGCATATAAAAAATATCTAAATGTATACATTGTGGGCATGAAAATATGCAAAGTAGGACACAAATGCATACAAATGGAAAAAACCCCAAACTAAGATATACTAGTAGGTTTAGCTCACCAAAGGGTTTGCAAAGAGAGAAAATCACCTAAGTGCCTAGGGATTAAAAATAACATCTTCAAATGAGGAAAAAAGAAGTCAAATGGTGATGTAAATCATCTCCCACACCATAAATATTAGAGTTATTATAAATATATTTTGAGGGTAGGTTGGTGATATGCCATATATTATGTTAAAAATTGAGATGTTGAGGACTCACTTACCATCATTAAAAGATGACAAGATCTAAAGGTTTGACATGGGTGGCACATCAAATCAACATAAACCATCAAGGCAATAGGTTGTTGGATACCAAGGCACGTGAAGGAGATAAAATTTACTAAAACTTTAGAGTTTTGGGATTTTTTCTATTGTCATACCAAGACAAACCATATAAGTCTAATATATCAAAAGAAAAAGGAAAATCAAAGGAGATCACTCATGCCCAAAATGAAAACAATTAAAAGTAAAAGAAAACAAGGGGGTCCCTATTTTCCTAAGTCAAAATGGGACATGAATGCAAGGCACAATAGCCACATCTAAAGAAAAACCATAGTGTAGAACTTATATTCAAGGAGTTGTACATAAATGGAGGTTTTCCCATAAGTTTAATTGAAAAAGAGTAGTCCATACCACATTATTGGAGAGATTAAGGATGATATACACATATATAGTTGGTTGGTTTTTTCTAGTTTCATATTATATATGCAATATTCTAGATTTAGGGGATGCATCTTTGATGATCTACACATGCATCTTGAATTCTTAATACATATGCTATATGCCATTAATTTTCTTAATTAGGTGTTAGCAATGTATACTTGATTACAACAAATGTATTATTGATCCACTATCACCTTGAGTATGGTTGTAAGGACCTTGTCTTCATTCACATTTATCTGCAATTGTACCATTACTTTGATTCTAGGGATTGCCCTACTATATTCAATGAATCTTGAAGAAGAAGAATTTAATCTCCTTATTTATTGGCTCATTTTAGTCATTTCTTTGTTGATGAGTCCTATCTCTTTGCGAAAATCCTTTCCCCTTCTTCCACATAGAGTGAATTCTCTAGAAGAAGGGATCCATTATTTTGAGAGTTTCATGACCATAAAATTAGTCTAGTTTAAGGGGTTTGACCTAGGGGAATAGATAGAAAAATTCAATGTGCACCATATCAAAATTGTGCATTAAAGATTAGACCCATGTGATGTGGACTTTATTTAAAGATAATAATAGTTGCACATAAATTTGATATAATAATAATGCACATAAGATCTATTTTTATCATTATTTCACAAATAAAATACATACATTTCTTAAATATAGGTAGCATTTAATGTTCTAGTTTGTCAACTCTATTTTTCTTTATTAATTAATGACATAATTATTTTTCATTGCAATAATTAATAAATAGCACAGATCCATGTGGAATATTCAATGTTAATATTTATGCATGAAATTTACATTGTCTTTTCATCCCCTTAATCTTCTTTCCTTTTGGTCAACCTTATTCCTGTCCTTTTTTTTCTCTCTCCTCATCCTTTCTCTTCTTCATTCCTTGGCTCTTTTCTTTCCCTTGCATGTCTTGTTCTTCTTGTCAAGGTGTTTTGGTCCTCTTGTTTACTTCATTGTTAGTTCTTTGCCTTCCTTTATTGTTGGTCTTTTTCAATCATTATTGTCCTTTTTTGGTTTTGTATTTTTTTTTTCTATTTTCTTTAGCTTTGTTTTTTTATTTTATTATATTGGTCTCCCTTTCCTTGTGTGTGGTTTCTCTTTTATTTAGTTTCTCTTCTTTTTTTCTTTATTGTTTTCGTTGAGTTCCTTTTGTCTTTCACTTGGTGGGTTCATTCTACTCTTATTTTTGGTCCCATTTTGTTTTCTTCGTGTTATCTATTTTTATTCTTTCTCCTTTCTTTTGTTTCATGTTCTGTTTGTCCTTGATTGTTTTTGTTCACTTTTAATTAATTTGTTCTATTTTCTTTCCTTTTTAAAATTTTTTCTTCTTTCATTTTGTGTGCCTCTTTACACACACACACACACACATGTGTTTGTGTGTGCGTACATATACATATACATATACATACACATACACATACACATACACATTCACATACACATACACATACACATTCACATTTACATACACATACACATTCACATACACATACACATACATATACATATACATATACATATGTGGTGTATACATGTGTGTATCTATACACACACTTAAATGAAATTAGTTTTCTTTAAATATTTATACTTTATATTTATACTTTTTAATTTTTAATAGAAAGAATGGTATAGATCTAATTATTACATTGTGCATCACGAGTAGTGTGGGTCCAATTACTGTACTTTGCGTAAGGAATTTCATCGAAATATTTTGGATTGACAGCCATTATGAAGTTAAATCCATGGAAAAGGAAGCATCGTTACCTCCACCAGGTGATAATGAGCATCTCTAGTTTTCGATGTGGGTTTTAAACAACTTTCTATCAATTTGATGCAATCATAACTTATATGCGTACAGATAAATCAATAATCTTGTCGCTTGCTTTGCAAAAGCATGTGAAGCAACGTAATTATATTCCCAGATGTGTTTGCTTTTGACTGCGCTTTTGGTGATGAGAAGCATCCGTTTGTTTCCTTTATTCTTACTCTTGGAATTTCCGTAGGCCCACAAACATAATAATTATTTTCCTTTGCATATATCCCAACTTGAAATGAGCGAAAGCAATTCACTTTAAAGCAGGAAAATGAAATATGACTGCAAGTGCACACTGAAGATTAAGGCAAGTCACCGACTGATAAATAAATAACCAAAGTGACAACTGACAAGTTATTTTTAAAACTCTTCAAAGAGTGTTATTCTTTCTACTTTTTCATAATAACATTTTCAGGCATTATATACAACATAAACATATTAAAAAACTCATTCTCACATATAAATAGCGTTTTCTTGCATCACCGGAAGTGTCTCAGGCCGAGTTTATTTCATTAAAATTCTGACGGTGAGTCTCATGCAGGCCGAGTTTCATTGGTTAGAGGTGCAGTTGCCGAATAAGAATAAAGGTTAGAGTTATTAGATTTCTATAATCTATTTATAAATGTGTGTAGTTTTTGAATTTGATTGTGTAAATGTTTTAACCATCAACGTTTCGAATCAGTGATGATGAATAACAAAGCATAATTCGAATTTGAAACATGAATGGTTAGAAATTTACAGAATCAAATCCAAAAACTGTACACATTTAAAAAATGAAGGTACTCATTTTTCCACTGTCATTTTGACCAGCCTTTTGTTACGGGATGTCTTTATTTGCTAAGGAACTGCTTTTCACGTGTAGAAAGAACATTTAAAACTAAAAACCAAATCGCTCGGTTAATTATTTATTAAAAAATGAAACTATCTCTATGATTTATGAGCTGAATGGAAGCTTTTTTATACTTTCTTTTACTTTTGTAATTATAAATTGCTTTTTTATTTTTCTTATATAATTTAAATATTAATTATATTTTTAATATGAGGTAGTACAAAATTGTATAATTAAAAATACATTATGATTATAACAGAAATAATATATAAATAATTATATATTTAAAAATTTTAAATATTATTTTTATTTCTAGAATTTCAAAAATTATTTTTCGTAACATATAAAAATTCTAATATATAAATGATAATTTTTTTGTTTATAATATTTTAATGGTCAATTATAAAATTTCTTTATAAAACTTAAATTGAAAAGCAATTGAAATTATATATTTAATCTATCTAAAATTTATATTATAATGACATTTATTTTTTATATATTGTATTTCATTTTCTTATTTAAATTTTTTTAAATATTATTTTTCTTTCTAAAATTTTAAATATTGTTTTTGTTATAATTTTTCTCCCACGTTGAGTAATTCCTAATCAAATACCATCTTAAATTATTTAAAAATTAGTCTAGTGTTAGTTTCTCATTCTATTTAAGTGCATACTCCATTTTATAGCCTTTTCCAAATCTCAAGAAGTCTTGTAGTTAACATATATTCAAATATTTGTACATAATTGGAGTTTTCCCCATAAGTTAAATTGAACAAGAATAAATTGTACCACATCATTGGAGAAATTAAGGATAATATAAAATTAGGCAGATGTTTATATTTAGACTATATATGCAATATGTGAGGTTAAGGAAATGCATCTTTGGTGATACAAACTCATTCAACTTCCTTGATCCATATAATATATGTCATTTAATTTGCTTAACTAAATATTCATAAAGTCTTATTGCTTGCAATTAATATATTCTTGATCCACTATCACCTTGATTATAGTTGTAAGAAACTTTGTTCATTTACATTTATATTTAATTACACAATTCTCTTTTTTCTATGGATTGCCATCCTACATTCAATGTAAAAATATTGAAGATGAATTTATTCCCCTTATCTATCAGCCCATTTTAGTAATTTCTTTGTTGATGATTCCTTCCACTTTTTCAGTCCTTTCCACTACTCTCACATAGAAAAAAATACTCTAGACGACGTATCCACTATTTTGAGAGAACAATTTACATGACCTTAAAATTAGTCTAATTGAGGGGTTGATTTAGGAGGACATGATTCTTGTGATTTGTCAATTTCTCCAAGGTATTTTAAAATGCATCTAATCCTTAACAATCAACAAGGAGAAAAATTTACAATGAATTAGATAGCAAAAATCTATAACGTACTGCATTAAAATTATATATCAAATATTAGATCCATGTGACGTGGACTTCTAGAACTAATTATAGTTATACATAAAATTTGAAAAATAAGCATACCAATAATATACATTTTCTCAATATTCTACAAATGAAATATCTAAAAAATTTCTATGCATGTATGCATCTCTGTATATATAATCGACAATTGATATTCTAATTTATCTATCTTATTTATCTTTATTAGTTAACCTAAAGAATTATTTTTCTTTGCGTAAATTTGTAAATGATAAATCCACAATCTTGTCGGTTGCTTTGCAAAAGGATTTGTTCATGAGACACAGAATAGTAAAGCAACGTAATTATATTCCTACATGTGCTTTCTTTTGACTGCACTTTTGGTCATGAGAAGCATCGTTTTTTCCCTTTATTCTTAGTCTTGGAATTATGGCGAGAAACATAATAATTATTTTCCTTTACATATATACCAACTTGAAATGAGTGAAAGCATTTCACTTTAAAAGCAGGAAAATGAAATATGAGAATACACTGAAGTTCAAAAATAGTCAGCAACTGATAAATAAATAAATAACTAAAATGACAAGTTATTTTAATACTCAGAAGCGAATGAACGAGTGACTAGACATGGTGGTGGCTCTTTAAAGACTCTTATTCTTCCTACTTTACTTTTCTTTTCATTAAAAAAAAAAAAAAAAACATTTTCCGTCATCATATACATTTTAAAGTGCGTTCGGCACCGCCCCGCATCCACAGCTTCTTGATACTCTTTAAAACGATCACACCATATCACAGGCAGACCAAAACGAAAGCTGCAGAATTCGTCTCAGACAGAACAAAATAGAGCTTGCGTATCAGATACAGGTGTGGAGATTAAATTTTAGGTGTTTGATTTCCTGTGGAATTTTATTGAATGGATTTTTTTGAAATTTTTGTTTTGCATCTGTATGTCTCTAATGTTTTTGTGGTTTATTAGTAAGCTAATATTCGGATTTAAATGCATAGAATTATTGAGCACATTAAATTCCATCTTCCCTTACTTACCTTTTCTCAAGTCTTCTTCTGCGCTGTTGCACCAGTTCATATAAATTAG
The DNA here is from genome assembly GCF_030272615.1 of Cryptomeria japonica. Classification (NCBI taxonomy): domain Eukaryota; kingdom Viridiplantae; phylum Streptophyta; class Pinopsida; order Cupressales; family Cupressaceae; genus Cryptomeria; species Cryptomeria japonica. The sequence goes on from NC_081408.1 coordinate 764,635,198, forward strand.
TATGTACAAATGGATCTGATAGAAACGCTTTAGAAGCTTAAAAAAAAAAATGCAATTTGGCAGGCGTAGGGCCAATTTCGACAATCTTTTTTACTCTAGACAATGCATGATTTCCTATTTTTATGGTAGCAAATCCCAAGCAAGATAAGACTAAATAACAAATGAATTAATATCATATATTAGAGTTAAGGATAGAGGAATCTATGAATTTCAACCAAGGTTTGACTTTACTCTTCCATACCAAACCATTAACAATGACTACACAGAGAAAAGGTCATGGCCGCTATTAGTATCTCCCATTTGAATATCTACATTCCAATAGGCTTGATAGACATCTATGCATATTTGGGAAACACATAAAAGGAAAGCGATCTTCCTAATAACAAATTTATTTTCATATAAAATATAATTATATTTTACATTAAGTACAAAAATTCAGTTTCATGCACATACATTGAGCTATAAGCTATTTTATATTATAATTTTACAAATATTTCTAATAATATACTGTAAAATATTCTGTACGAGAGTATATTGTCATCTAAGATGTGTAAGAGCATATATGATAATGTAAATAGTATACAATAATTTATGGTTCACATAAGAACATTTAAGAGGGGTGCTACTTTGTTCACTTGAATTGTTGACAATTTATAGTGCATGTCATGATGTAACATAAGACATATTTGAGTGAGATAATGGACCCAAAATGGAATACAAAATTTGGTGAGTGGATTATGATGATACTATGACAACTTTTGAAATGTGTTATTTATAGCCACGGACACAATTTGGACTTTGGGAATTAGCTCTTGACTACCAATTTGGGTGTCATATTTTGATGGTATTAGCTCACAATTTCTTGATTACCATTTGGTGGCTTCATGTATTTCTTATCTTATATATTTGGGGATTGGAATGGAATATTCATAGTGTATTTGGGTGAAAGTATTATCCCATTTCACACTTTTGGCCAACAAAATATTTTCAAGTGAAACAATTTCACCGTGTATAGTTTGAATTGAAATAGTTTTTCTTGAAATCATATAGTTATACGTAATACTCCTCTAACCAAAATCATCAACTATATATTTTAAATTGAAAAGTTAAAACTAGATTTGATTTGTATATGTAAAGTTTCAAGTAAAGCAATTTTAGTTGAGAGACTTTTGGTCAAAACCCTTTTCCCCAAAATTGTTAATGTGGTAGCTTAAACCCCTTTTTGGGATAAATCTAGTAAAAATAATACTCCAATTTTATATTTATCCAACCAAATATTCTTTTATGAACATCTAAATATATCCTTTTGTAGAGCTCAAAGTCTAGAATTCACTAACTTGAAAAATGATCTATTTTTTAGCTATGTTTTTTAGAGAGTTAAGGACATTTAAAAATCATGTCTAACCAAGAAAAATGGAGGACGATAGATAGTTCATTTTGAGGACAAGGATAAAAAGTAAGAATATGCACATGATGAAAAATTTAATGATAGGTTAAATGATGAAATTGAAGAAGAGTTTTTTGATAAAAGTTCTAAGTAGGATGAGTTGGTTGAGCATATTGAAGAATAGGTCTTTCCTCCTACCTTGTGATGATCCATGAGACAAAATAATCCACTTGATACATGTATAACCCTATAAGTTTTTGTTATGTATTAATATGATCCAATATATTTAATTAATATTATCTATTTACACAATTGTGAGTTTTGGATGTGTATTGTGTAGAAAGAGATGATGGCCTTGAAATATATGACAAGAAGGATCTTATTAATTTATTTGAGGGATGAAATCATATTGGTTATAAGTTGGTGTATAAAAAGAAGATAGGAGTAGATGGAAGCCTTTGGTGGTATCATCTATACTGGTGGCCAAGTTTTACTATTCCAAGAAGGAGTTGGTTTTGGGAGCTATCACCCAAAAAGAATAGTTTTCCCTCTTTTGGTATTTTGGGTACTTTTTGCATTATGATCTTGGAATCTTGGACCATGATATTTTCCAATTTGACTTATTTCTACCTCCATTCATCAAAATGTTCATAGAGTTATATTTATGGGTATTTTCCTTCTACAAACATTTTGTGAAAAAATTATTAACAATCAAGGTTTCAAAATGATTTCAATTAGATTCAAAATTGGCAAATGAAGAATTTTGAATAGTAGCATTTTGTAGATAAAATGACCCAAAAAAACTTTAGAGACATTACTCTTGGAAACCAGAATTGTATACAATCATTATGTAATGATCACGGTAGATTATTCAATCTATAACCCTTAATAGACTAAAAACATGGATTAAAGAAAATAGGTAGGCCATTTTTGGTAGAAACATTCCCTAGTTCTAGAGCAACACAGATTATTTGCCTACTGAAAGCTAAACATTTAGAGAGGCTTAAGAAAAATAGAGAGAGGAAACTTTTAAAGTAAGGGGGAAGGCATTGAAAATGTTAGAGGTATGAAGAATATTGTTCAATAAGATATTTCATCAATCCATGTATAGAATAGATGCATGTTACTTTGAGTATGTAATATCTAGGATTTATATTCTTAGCATACTTTTAAACCATTGAAAGCTAGTTTTTGTTTAAATGGAAGTTAATCTAGTTGTTCCATTTGACATGTGTGACTTTTGTTGGTAATTTGTTAGACTGTTAGGTTAATTTGTCATTTATTATGCAACTTAATGTAGAATGCACCTTAAGGAACTATGTGGACATGATGAAAATATATAGTTATAGTTTTCTTTTATTTAATAAAATTATAAAGATAACATATCTAAAGATCTCTCTTGTTTGAAGACATAAATTATTCAAGAAATCAAATAAGTTAGAAAGTTTGATTAAGGAGAATTTAAACCTTAAAATCCAATAAATTCCTAAAAGTGTTTATAAACATCATTAGGCCTTTGATGCTATAAAAAATGAGGTTGGGATCATGCTCCAAATAATATGAGATTCGATATAAAGCTTTACATCAAAAAATAAAAAAATAAAAAAAACGAACAAGGAAAAGTAGAATTGTAATCATTTAACAAAATTTAAAGAGAATGAAACTAGTTATAAGGATTCACTTATTGTTTTTGGATTCGATTGCATATGCAAAATTTGCATACACAATCAAATCCAGAAACGATAAGTTAATTTTAGCATGGATTGTTGAAATTTGAGAGCATTAATTAGTTATAAGGATTAAATTGTGACTAAATTCAAAAACAAATAATCAAGCATGTTGAGTTATATTCATTAAACAAAGTTTAAAATAGAATGAAACTAGTGGTAAGAATTCAATTGAGAATAATGTTGAGAACAAGCAATCAAGCATATTGAGCTACTAGAAAGTTGTTTGTGTTGCTTGTAGTGCATGTTGTTCTAGCACATTGAGTAAAACGTTTTGATTACATTATGTAGAGTTGATTAAATTTTTTATTATTTTGTATGGACAAAGATTCTTGAAAATTTATCCACCCACCCTTTTATTTAGTAAGTAGTTTCATGATGGAGGCCAACTTCATAAAATATGTCAGTGGGTGCTATTGTGATTTTTGAATAGTTTTTACAAGATAGCCACATAGATTTTGTAACCAAATTTAAAACTTAAACTTTTAAGAAATCGATTTTCTTAGAAAAAATAAAAAAATAAAAAATTGTATTAATAACAACAATAAATTTTAGAATAATGTGATAACAAATTCTTTTAAATAGAAATTGTCCCATCCTAAATTCACCTTTCAAAATCTTTAAAGAAAAACACCTATTTTCTCAAATAAATTTTAATTTACCCTCTACACAACGTTTTTGCTGTCTTGTAAGACCCATGTTGCACAAAACTAAATGGACTACGAAAGACCATTTCATTAAAGTAGATTCCTAACGTAACTAAATCACTCTTAATCTACTTTAGTTGAAGTGTATTTTTCCATTAAAATAATAAAAATAAAAGACGAATACAGATTAATTGGAGAAACGGATTTAATGGCACATAAGCATTTGCTACATAGACGCTTCCCTCTATCATCTTGTTTACAATTCATTAAATTTTATCTTTACTCTCACATTTATCTCAAGAAATTAAATATATCAGTATTATAAACTATTAAATACATCTATTAATTATTTTTGTATTAATAAAATATTTATTTTTTATTTTTTATTTCATGGATAAAATGACCCAAAAAACCTTAGCAACATTACTCTTGGGCTTAGCAATTATGTTTGTATATAATCATCATATGATGATCAAGGTAGATTAATCAATCTACAACCTTAAATAAACTAAAAATGGATAAAAGAAAAGAGAGTAGGCCATTTTTGGCAGAAACATCCCCTAGTTGATGAGAAACAATGATTATTTACATAGTGAAACCTAAACATTTAGAGAGGCTTAAGGAAAAAAGGGAGAGGAGGATTTATTATTAGGCACACCTAAAGGAATTATGTGGACATGATGAAAATGCATAGTTATAGATCTTTTTTATTTAAAAACATTGTAAAGAGCCCATATCTAAAGATCTATTTTTTTTTGAAGAAATGCATTATTTAAGAAAATAAATAAGTTAAAAGGTTTTTTTAAGGAAGATTCAAACCTTGCGATCCAAGAAATTCCTAAAAGTGTTTATAAACATTGTAAGGCCCTTGATGCTATAAACAATGAGATTGGGATCATGCTCCAAATAATATGAGATTTGATATAAAGCTTTACATCAAAAAATAAAAAAATTGAACAAGGAAAAGTAGAATTATAATCATTTAACAAAAATTAAAGAGAATGAAGCTAGTTATAAGGACTCACTTATTGTTTTTGGAATCTATTGCATATGCAAAATTTGTATACACAATCAAATCCAAAAAAAGAAGAAGTTAATTTTAGCATGGATTTTGGAAATTTGAGAGCATTAATTAGTTATTAGGATTAAATTATGACTAAATTCGAAAACAAACAATCAAGCATGTTGAGTTATATTCATTAAACAAAGTTTAAAATAGAATGGAACTAATGGTAAGGCTTTAATTGAGAGTAATGTTGAAAACAAACAATCAAGCATATTGATCTACTAGGATGTTGTTTGTGTTGCTTGTAGTGTAAGTTGTTCCAGCACATTGAATAGAACGTTTTGATTACATTATCTAGAGTTGATTATATTTTTTATCATTTTGTATGGACAAAGATTCTTGAAAATTTATCCACCCACCCTTTTATTTAGTAAATAGTTTCATGGAGGAGGTCAACTTCATAAAATATGTCAGTGGGTGCTATTGTGATTTTTGAATAGTTTTCACAAGATAGCCACATAGATTTTGTAACCAAAGACAAACTTAAAACTTGACCTTTTAAGAAATCGATTTTCTCATTTAAAAAAAGAAAAAGAAAAAAAAAATCCCCCAAAATTCTATTAATAACTGCAATCTAAACTTTATATTAGCATGATGTGATAATAAATTCTTTTAAATAGAAATTGTCCCATCCTAAATACACCTTTCCAAATCTTAAAAAAAAAACACCTATCTTCTCAACTAAATTTTAATTTACCCTCTAGCCAACGTTTTTCTTGTCTTGTAAGACCCATTTTGCCCAAAACTAAATGCCGGACTACGAAAGACCGTTTCATTAAAGTAGATTCCTGACGTAACTAAATCACTCTTAATCTACTTTAGTTGAAGTGCATTTTTCATTAAAATAATAAAAATAAAAGACGAATACAGATTAGTTGTAGAAACAGATTTAATGGCACATAAGCATTTGCGCTGGTAGTGAAGTTTGTAATGTTTTGTGTTCGGTTCTGTTTTCAACATAGATAGCGTTTTGGGTTAGACAACCAGGTGAATATGGCCTTTCAAAAGTTGGAAAGGAGTTGCCGAACTCCAGACGGATGGCGCTTGGCAACTGTGGAAGAAGCGAAGCACAATCTGGATTCAATAAAGCGTGATAATCTGTTAGGGGAATGGGACAGAGCCCGTCTTCTAAATGGCTGGATAGGAGGCGCTGGTTACGACTTCAATGTCCAAGAGGGTTTCAGAAGCTGTCTTGGATACATGTTAGTCGTTCAGTCACTAACTCCCGAAATTCTCAACACAGGTATGCATAACGTCTTTCAAGGCTTTATTAACATAGATACAAGATAGTAGAATGCAGATAACAAAATATGTTTACTGAAAATTTCAAAGCTTCAAGTAAGTTAGTGGTGATGTTGCAATATGATAATTAGGCTGACGTTTCTATATCATCCACAAAATAGATGACAGGAATGCGGCCCTATATTCCAAGGTTCCTAAAATGAGTAACGAGGAAAGGAGTGCAGCGTTGTTGTTATGCTGTGAAGATTGGAATAAGGAAGTTCTTTATTGGTTGACGGCAGGTGAGACAGAAGAGGTTCGCGCGAGGGAGAATGCAATATGGGAAAGTGATGAAACAAAAGCGGCAAGCGAACTAGTAAGCGCAATAGCCAGGGAGTGGCAGGGTGTGTGTACAAAGAGCAGAGTGCCAACAACGGAATTGTCCCTCGCTTCTGTGGAAGAATTCAAAAGCAACATCCGGAAGCTTTTCCAAGACTTGGAGAGCAACACTCGAAAGCTTTTTGAAGAATCATTCTCACGCATTGGATATAAATATTTGAGTGAAATGGGTTTGGAAAGGTATTTGGAGGTGTTTGAAGACTCTGGGTTTGACACAAGCGTGCCCTCGACTTGGGAGGCCGTTGCTCATACAGTCTGGTATGTTGAGGTGGAAACCGGGCTTTCGGCGAGCTTCTCCCTCCTGTGTTCCGGATTATATGATCAACTGGTGATGCATTCTCAAACAGAGAGCATGGACGATCGAACAATTCTCGCATCACTGATTGGCAGGGCCTATGAGTTATTAGATGACACCGAGGATATTTATTCGGCTTTCGTAAAGGCAGCGGGGACACAAACCGAAGGCAATTGCGAGCAGTTTGATAAAATTTTACGTGACCAAGGGTTCCCAACGTTGAGCTGTAAAGGCAAGTATGATGTCTTAGGCGCCTTTCTTGAGGGGGCGGCAAGGGATGGTGATGTAAATTTGGTAAGAAGGCTCATAGAGAGTGGCGTGCAGCCCTATGCAACAAATTATAGAACAGGACTAACAGCATTGCACTATGCAGCATTCCTGGACAATGAATCCAGTGGACTTAAAATCGCAGAGATGCTGCTTAAAGAAGATAAAAGCCTTGCAAACGCAGTTGACGACGATGACAAGTTGACTCCTCTACATCTAGCTGCAAATTGTGACCACGCCGAAATGTGCAGACTCCTCCTCCAGAACAACGCAAACGTGACTTCCAAAGATGAGTATGGTCTAACTCCACTTCACCATGCATTACGGGACAATGTACAAAATGAAGAGCTTGTTCGTGTTCTGATTTCAGCGGAAGGAAAGGACAGTGTAGAAGGGAGCGCTCGGTTGGTGGATGTCAAGGACAAGTATGAAAAGACGCCATTGGATTTTGCTCTTGGCGCAGAGGACGCCAATGTGAATATGGTGGCGTGGCTGCTGTCACTGTCGAGCCAACCAGAATGTTATTTCAAGAAGCTGCACCGGCTCTCATTATATCTGCGCGAGTCTTCGCGAATGGGATATGAGGATCTCGTTGAAAAGCTGCTGAATGAAGGAGCCGATCCTTTAGACCCAGACGATGAAGGAAAGATAGCTGTCCATTACGCTGCCGAGGGTCCGGACCAGGATGTCGCATGTGAAATTATTAAAAAGCTAATGTTTGATAAAAAGCAAGGAAGTATAAACGTGAACAAAGCATCAGCGGGTGATAAATACGGAAGAAACGTGCTTCATGTCGCAGCTTTCCTTGGACGGAAAGAGCTCTGTCGTTTTCTTGTAGATCTCGACAGAAATATGATAGATAGCAAGGATCGTGATGGACAGACTGCTATATATTATGCAGTGGCCGGGCTGCATGACGAACCCTCTGTTCTAGGCGAGTTCATTTCAAGGAAACAACGTAGAAATCAAGCTATTGTCAAAGATTTCAGCCAAACAACCCCCTTGCATGTGGCTGCTGCTAGTGGCCACTTAAAAATGGTGAAAGAGCTTCTTTCATTGGTTTCAGAACAAGAGCGTAAGAATTACGTTGAGGCAACAGACGTGCTGGGTCAAACAGCTCTGCACAGAGCAGCAAGTGGAGGCCACGAGGAAATTGTTGAAATGCTTCTCGCAAATGGAGCCCATCCGTTAAAAGAACGAGATTGCAATGGCAAAACTTCTCTGCATTTTGCGGCTCAAGCGGATGGTCAAGATGCCGTGAAAATAGCCAACTTACTTTTGAAAAGCTGTGAATCGAATGAACAGAAATGCCTTCTTTTGTTTGCTTCTGCAGTTGGAATTGGTAAACCCAATCCTTTGCTTGAGGAATATCTTGAACAGGAAAAAAGTAAAATAAAGGAAACACTAGGGGCGGAGAATTTGGTAAGAGTAGCGGCAAGATTAGGCGATATAGATATGACACGGGAGTTCATCACCAGGGGTGCAAATATTGCTCTCATTCACAATAAGGAATGGAATGCCTCTCTCCCAACCGAAGAAGAAAAAACAAATGTCCGATATGGTATGTTTGCTTATACCTTTTCATATTGCATCTTTTCTCAACTAAAAAAAATGAGTGCAGCTATGAAGATTTCTTTTTCTTTTTCTCTTTTTCCTTACTCAGTTCTGGACCGAATTAAGAATATTGTTGAACAAGGGACCGACAAACCGGCTCTGGAGGATAATCTTGGTACGTACAATTATCTCGACTCCGTAATTATCTAGTTAAATTATCTTAACTTTGTAATTATCTAATTTAATCAAAGAAGACACACGAATTCACAGGCGAAATTTCCTAATATTTTCCGGTATAAAATTGGGCATGCAGGACGAAGTCCCTTTGCAATTGGGCTGGCTGCATTATTTCTGAATCCTTTCATGAAATCTCCTATTACTGTGGGAATCTCCGGAGAATGGGGAAGTCTAGTGTTATGGTTCAGGTAATCATCCTTCCTTAAGATTTTAGCAATTTTGCCTCACATTATTAAATCTGGTATCAATCTGAATCGTTGTGCTTCCAGACCGAGAGCATTCTTCTGAAGACAGCGGCACAATTAGCATTCACAAATTCATTTCAAAAAAACGATATTAATGAAGCAGCAGAATCCAAATTATCTGTAACAGGGGAAACCAGGAGGAGGAAAATAGCAAATGCGATAGAGAGGTTAGAAGCTAAAAGATCGATTGGCCTTAATATTATTGACAATATTTATTACTCTGTCAAACAAGCAAAGAACTTCACGGCAGAGGTAGACGCGCACACCCTACATTCACAGATTAGATGCCCTTATTTATAGTTACAATGTCTGCTAACTTAAAATTTCAAATTTTAAGGCGTACATTTAGTTTAAATGTTTCTTTAAGCACTTTATGGGTTTTAATGTTTCTTTTTAAAAGTATTTATGAGTTTTAAACTTTAAAAGGAAATTAGGTTGTTCCATGATTTATTTATTTGATAATATATTTTTAAAATGATGTGATATATAATTTGTTACATTAATATAAAAAAGATTATGTTATATAGAAGGGAATAAGTTTTTAATTTAAAATTTTTCATTTTTTTTGACAAAAGGTAATAAAATCATTAAGCTTGTTATTTAATAATATGTCTCAATTTCTAATGGTTTAGGTTTTCTCTTTCTTCAGTGATTTATAATGCATCTTACACTCGACTATATAGTTAGATGTGTCTTTTAACATAATTACAACCACCTTAATTCAAAAACTTTCAAATATTTTGATTATCACCTTTTGATTTGTATGCCAAGCATTCAAAATTGAGTGCCCAAGGTTTTTTATTTAAGGAAAAAACCTAGCATAATAGGATCGTCAAATTGCATTGCTTCTATATATATGTCTATGTGTGTGTGTGTGTGTGTACATACATACATATATATGTATATATGTATATGTATATATGTATATGTATATATGTATATGTCTATATGTATATGTATTGTATATGTATATGTATATATGTATATGTATATGTATGTATTGTGTGTGTGTGTGTATGTCTATATGTATATGTATGTACACACACACACATGTGCATCAACACAATCATTTATGATTGCTACACGAAGCATTTACACTTTCTCAAGTTAGATACCTTCGATCTTGTCACATTGAAATATAACTAATATATTATTTTATTATATATTTTGGGCACTTTGTGTTCAATCTATCTTCTATGTATGAAAATCCACATGAGATTATGATCAATGGATAAAAATGCATTGGTTTTTGAAATCAAAGGATGAAAACTCTATTTTTGTGAGAGAATTCTCACTCAAAGAGTGTATTGGAGCACTGAAGATTTTTAAGAAAGTTTAGTGTGAGTATTAATACCATGGATACATATGGTTTTGATTAGATAAAAGATGGGATAGGCTCATTACCAATACATAACAGCTAACTAGTGCACATGTGGAAAAATCACAAGCAATGAGCCCACTGAAAAAACAAAACCAAAAATGGATAGGCCATTTTTGAAAGGGAGAATTTGACTAGGTCCTCAAATCAGTAGAGCCAAAGTTCACATCACACCAAAAACATCAAACTAGAACAAAGGTATTTAGGACAGAACCTTGAACCATCCATAAAATACCCATTAAACTAAAAGATAAGTGGCCAAGGGAGCAAAAAACAACATATGGATTTTGATTGCCATTCCACAACTTTATCCTAATAATAGGACAACAACCCTATTCCACAAAAGGAACTATAGGAGAAAAAAGGACAACAAGAGAAGAAAAACCAACCCAAACAAAAGATGACAGTCCCCAAAAGAAATCAACATTGACCACTATGACAAGTAGGAAGAGAGTGAAGCCCTCTCTAGTTAGGAACCCTTAGGGTAACCAACCCTTAGTACACCACCACTTCCAACCTTCCGCAATAAGCTAAACACCAAATCCACCAAGTAAACCATCTTTCCTTAAGAACTAAAGTGAAGTCACCACTCTAAAGACCTTATTCAACCCCCCACTAGGCAAACTACACCGCAAAAGGAGATCTTATAGGAAGCAAACCAATGGCACAAGCCCCACCAAAGGAACTTAAGATCCAAACCAGGTCCCTTTGCATAAGAAGAGGAAAAACACCTTCAAGCCAAACACAAAGAATATAGTCCAAACATCCACATTATCCTTCCAAAAACCCACTTTTTTAGAATACATAAAGGAACACCAAATATTTGTAAGGGACTATAGGGGCAACAAGCATAGTCAAAACAAAAACCAACTCCCTACCACAACCCACAATCAAAACCAAGGAGAAGAGAGGCTTCTGAAGAAAAACAATCAAGACAAGACACAAAAAAAAAATAAAGGACCCATCCCCAAGCACCATTAGTAAAGAGGGAGTAGAGGAACCAACAAATCCCTCCCCCAACATGCATCCCATAGGACAGGTCTAGGAAGATGCAAAGAAAATGCAACCCACCTGAGAAAAACCCAATAATGGGAAAACATGCAGCTCCCAAGCAACATAACGTGAGGATATGGTAGGAACCAGATGAGGGGATTGCCTCCCCATAGAGAATCACCACTCCTTGCACCAAATACACTATTGAGAAGCCCCTTTTGTAGCAGATTGCATAGAACAAGCAACAAATACTCCCTCATGGAAGGGGGCAAAATAGATAACCCCAAACAACAATAGTCACCATGAGAGTCACAAAGGGGACCCAAAATTCCACTATGAAATCCGTAAAGGGAGCCCAAAGACTGGGCCAAGCCAAGAGATCAACTAGGATGAGAGATAATATCCCTCAAAAATGCATGTGGCACAGGATATAGCCTCCAACTGACCCAAAATGGGGCACCAAGAAGGAGGAGGCAAAATCAAGTATCCTAGAAGCATGATTTCCCAAAAGAGGGCCAAGCCATCGACTAGGAAAATCCACACACCATCACCATTATCTTCATTATTCCCATCTCCATCACCGTCACCTTTCTCTACATCTCATGCAGTCTCACCTCCTCCTGAAACCCGAGCACTCCCCTTCCCACTCTCCATTATTTGGAGACTATCGTGGGTGTATAGTTTTTCTTGTTATTGTTATGTTGATCACCATAATATTCCATTCTAATAGAGAATGTTTCAAATCAATCTAATTTGCTCCTAGAGTTTGATTCTCTATTTATGGAAGCTTATGAGTTGACTAGTCATTTTCATTGATGTTGTTTGATTTAACAAAATTAGTGTCATTTAAATATTTTTTGGTAGGATTGTTGTTTGTTGAAAATATGGCATTTTTAATTAAAACATGGGAAGAGACATTACAATGTTGAGGATCTCTAGGATTTGAGATTTTAGAATCACTATGACTTCTACAATCACTCATGATATTCACATCTTTACCATACAAATTTATGAATAAAATTACATGTAGACTCATCCAATTGTAGGCACAAAGCATGGGGAAAAGTCATTTGATTTTTAACTCCCCTTCTTGTATTATTTATAGATTCTTGTTTGGCATGCTAAGGTATGAAATGAGAAGATAAATGTTGTAGTAGAGAACATTAATGTTACGTGTTATTTAACTTCTAATGATTGGATATTCTTGAGGTGACAAGGACATTTGTAATAGTGGGTTGAGAAAAGGATTTTGGTTGTGTATGGATCCATGGTTCTTTATGCTAAAAACTGACATGGATATGTGCTAGAGTTCCAGAGAAATTAGGGAGTCCATTACATAAAAGGGTGATATAGGAAGCTTGGGAACTAAGGAGATATAGGGAATGTGGACTTATATATGGGTAAGGTGTATGAGAGCCTAAATAGACTAGGGATGTAGGGATAGAGAGATAAAGAATTAGGCCTTAGGGTTTTAGAGGGAATGGGCATATTGTCACCAAGTATAAATATGCAAGTTTTATCGAAAATCATGGTGCACTTTGAAATGTGAAGTGTTTGGAGCAATCAGAAATGGCGAGACATGAGGAATTTGCAAAAATTTAAAGAAGATGACTTCTTTTAGTATCCTAGAGTTTGAAGGGGGATAGGAAGCAGGAAGAATCTAATATTAGGGGAAGGAAAAAGAATGGGTATAGATTAAAAGTTGTGGCCTATGAGGTACTAAGGACTAAGGAGCATGGTCCATCAAGGGTCTCTTGGCTTTAGGGAAGTTTGAAAGTTTGAGAAAGGGAGCAAGGATGAGTATGGTTTGGTATTTCAAGGAGACTTGGAAAGCTAATAATAAGTGGAAAGGTGTAAAGTTTATTAAAAATTTTTAAAAAGAGACTAAGAACACCTTGAATAAAACACATAAAATAACGAAAAAATCACCAAAATTGCCACCAAAATATGAAATGACCCCCATGATCATTAAAGCCAAATTAAACATAATGGATAGGTCCCAAGCTATCAAATAACTCTTAAAAACATGTAATAGCCTAAAATCACATGGGAAAGGCTACATTATAAGGCATTGATAGAAAAATTACCTCTAACAAATTTCACTAAAGAATTTCAAGATAAAACCTTTGAAAAACTATCGTTAAACAATACATAATATAAGGGACCCAAACGACAATATTTGTTGGACCAGTCATCAATATCTAGTTAATAATCTCAAATGGACAACAAGGAGTGGTAGAAAATAGAGAAATAAGACGTTCTCAAAATGGGGTTCCACCACTCTTTATCTTATTAGGCCCCAAAAGTACTTTATCTTTCTTGTGTTTAAGGAGCAAGTACAAGTAGTGGTGAATGGATCTCAAAAAGCATATTAGTAAATGGAATGATCTTGGAAAGATAAAGCACTCCAAGACTAAACTATAGGCTTGACCTAGTCTTGAGTAAGCCTTTAGATTCATCAGAATTTGAAATTGACATGGAGCTAATCATTATATTCTATTTCATTTGCTCACGCTCTTATTTAATCTAGGTTTGAGTGGTTGAGATTGATAGCATCATTAAATAGACTCTAAATCAATATAGGGTGTCTTTATTTTTTCTATATTTAAATGAATTATCAATTTCAAAACCCATCTAATACTTTTTCTCTAAGGCTTATCCTTTTTTCCCTTTTACCTAATTTTTGGTATTCAAATTTATATTTTCTTAGTTTGCATATATTATAATCAAATATGAAAGTTAGTATCTTTCAAAACATCATTTTGTCTTCTCCCCTAATGGATAAAGTATGCATTATCCATCATGATAAGATAGATAAAAAACTTTAGTCAATAATAATTGAATCTCTATACACTTTTTCCTTTCAATATCTCTTCCCATTTTAAATTTCTATTCTTTATAATATAATTATTCTTTAAAAATCTAACATTAATATTCTAATAGATTAATTCTATTTAGCACTAGTTCAATATTTAAATTTATATATGTTATTCAATAAAATAATTATAATTTCTAGTATATAATAACTCTTTAGTATTGGTATCTTCTAAACTCTTGTCTCTTCATACTTGATATGTCTCATATTAAAACCCTGAAATATATGAATATTAAAATCTAAGTTGCTCATGGTTTCTCTTTTAAGATTGTGAAGTGCTATAGATCTTAATAAGGATTATTATGAATAGTCTTTCAATTATATTAATTTTTTTTATTGCGCGCTGATATTATATTGGAAAGAACAGGTTTCAAAAACAATATTACTAAAGACCAAGAAACAAACAGCTGAACAACCAGACTTGAAAAAACTTTCCAAGGTAAATAATTTATGTGATCTAATTATAATATTTTTAAGTTTAATTCATCATTATAAAGTTAATTTTATAGATAGTATTATAAAATGTAAGATATTTTAGGTAGATCTTTCTCTAATTTATAGAAAAGGCATCTCCCCACGGAAACTTTTATCATGGATTAGGAAAATGACATGGATAGAAGATTCTTTAAAATTTTCGTTATTTTTCATTCAACTTGAAATTAATGGTAGAAGAATGCAAACTACAATGAAAATAATTAACTGAATAAGGTCGAATTATGTGTTATTTGATGGTCTTTGAACCAAAATTTACTCATTTATATTATCCTAAATTAAAAGTGTCCCCACTGTACGGATTGCTGCAGGGGACAGATCACCACATTTTCTCAAAATTGAGCTCAAGGTTGTGCAAATTTTGGAGTACCCTGCGAGCTCTATGGGAGGAATCTGCACCCTTTGATTTGCCCAGGTTTAATAAGTTTTTAGAAAAAAAATACGAACTTAAATATCATCAAATTTTGAAGTCCCTGGCCGTCATTGACAGGCGTGATATGGTAAGCAAGACTCACAATAATTCTATATGTCAGTTGATTTTATTTTTTTCCCCTCCCATATAATTGTATATGACATTTTGGTGATTTTATATTATATTGTGCATTTTTTAAAAGTTTGATATGATACTTAGAGTGCGAATACAAAAGTAGTAGAGAGTTCGACCTACTTTACGTGAATGTTCTAATATGTTTTCTTTATTAAAGATTTCAGATTTCTTAAGAAATGACCCACTCCATCTTCATTACTATGCAACTTTTAACTTAAAAAATTCCTATTTGTTCTGGGTCTGATGGGATTCAGTTTGAAGAAGATGAAGAAAGTGGATCTGGAAATCAAAAAGTTGGTGAAATTCCATCGGAGGAATACTCGTTGCATGGGACCACACCTTCCATTTTGACTGTACAATATAATGCGTGGCATTATAGGAATGAAACTGAGGCATGGGCTGGTTTAGCAGTAAAAATCACACAAGAATTCGAAGCAACGATGACGGTGGCCCACAAGTTGAGAACTAGCTGGATATATAATTGGAGAAACCACAGAGACAACATTTGTTTGAAAGTGATCTTCCCATTCTTTCTTGCAGTAGTGGTGGCCATCTTTCTCAGTATTATTATATGGTTGGTGCTCGGTACAGCCCATAATAAAGATATAAAGAAACTTAAATATGGAGGTGTACCGGCATCCATGATTGTAGCTGCCTTGGGTTTAGGGAAGTCAGTCATCTCTTTTGTGAAACCTATCAGTCCACAAGTCGTGGACTACATTTGTCTGCCAGACCATAGCCAAAAGCTTGGTTATCATCAGAAGGTTATTGATGACATCAATTTTTTGAAAGAACACCTCTGTTATAAACGCTCCTGGAAGTGGGAGGCGTTTGCTTTTATATGGTGCTGCATTACATGGAGTTGGGATGAGAACTATATTCCAGGAACAAAGATTCCAAAGATGCCCCCTGCTTTCAGTGATAATCTTAGGATAATTGTCTTCGTCGACGATCTCGATCGTTGCGAAGAAAATGTGATTCTGCAGGTATGACTTTAAAAAAGTCGTTTGTTTGTAGTTGAATAATTATCAAATATTAGCTTTGGTTTTCTAATTTTGCTTTACTACTTTTGCCTGCCAGGTATTATCAGCAGTGAATCTCGTTTTGGCCACTTGTCAGATCAATGTTATTTTGAGCATGGTAAACAGCATGATCCAAAGGGCAATAAGAAGAAAGTACGGGAACAACAATAGCAGAGCTAATAACACGTCCAATGAGGACTTAGCAGACAAATTTTTAAGGAAAATAATTCAGCTGCCGCTACACCTACCTGACCCTAGTGACAAAGAGTCCAGGGACTTTTTGCAAAGCCAGCTAGGTATGTGGGATAGTAGAAAGGGGTCTGCCTTTAAAAAAGTCAATACTGATGCGCGTAGAAAAGCCAATCCAAAGTTCCAAATTGAAATTTGGGATCCAGAGAAACTGAGACCAGGTGAATATCTCTGACTCTATACAAGTGGGATTAATCACATTTTAAATTTGCATCAAGGTACAACACGACTTTAACAGATAAATGTTTTTTCGTCCACTTTTAATATTGTTGTAGCTAGAGGAGAAACAAATGAATACTTTGCAGAATCTGGAGCTGAACAACAAAGAGCAGGTGAAAATATTCGAGATGCAACCATTTTATGCTGAACAGAAAATAGGAGATTAATGGTCTAAGCATTACTGTAGAAAGCATTGTAACTTGAGAATGTTGCTTCCCTGAACAGATACACCCAAACAAGGATTAACAAAAACGGAAGAGCATGACACAATTGAGAAACCAGGTGATTATATCGTTCAAATACACACAGCAATTTAGCTGTTGATTTGTGCAATGTACGATACGATCACATAATTGATAACCCGTTCTAATCTAAAATGTTTGTTAGCAGAAGGCTCCAGAGGTGAAGAAGCAAAGATTGAGATACACGAGACAATCAGCATTGAACAGCCAATCAAAATAGATGAACAGCAAAAAGTAATTGAGAAAGCAGGTGAATATATCATTCAAATACACATTTTAGGTGATCATTTGTGCAATATACGATCACACATTTCACAATCCGTTTTTATACAAAATGTTTGTTAGCAGAGAGGGTATCTCCGATCACAAAAATATACCGTTATGTTTGTGCATTACTGCATTCGTGCAATGTACGATCAAACAATTCGCAATCCAGAGTTGGCGAAGCACCCGGCATTGAACAGCGAATCAAAAGAGACAAACAAGGTGAAGATATCAAGTTTAATAAGCCAATTCAGATCACTTATAGTTTTCCTGATCAAATTTTAATTTATATGTACATAATCATGCCCTAGTGCAACTATAAAAAGTCTCACCATTTTATAAAATCTACACTAAAAATAACGAATAGAGTAATAAATTTCTAACAGCTCGACGATTGTTCCAGGTGATCAAGAACAGCGAGAAGAGAGCAAGGGTGAGCGAAGTCTCTCCTTAATAATTAGTGCAATGCTCATCCCTAAGTATACCCAGGGAGAAATCAATGCTTTTCACTTTCTTCATGCTCGGTGCACACGCAATAGAAAACTTCCCAGAGAGTGGAAATGTTTGTTGGCATACCATCGGCTAGCATGGAATATTTTGTCCCTAAGTCCCGACGTTGACCTAGTGGAAGGATGGCAGGTTCAACTTATTGTATGGATTTTCGTCTGCTGGGAATGGAGGCACCTCATAACAACTCTTATACAAGTAAGATAGTGTCAAGAATTTTTTAAATCCTACTTCAACGGTGTTCGCTTGAATCGACAGTGGTAGTTAATTTGCTTCCCTAGGCACAAAATTTTTCTTTCTTATAACCGAAAATAAAAATTCTTTGTATGTAATAATGCAGAATTGGAACAATCTTGGGATTTTAAGAAAGTGGAAAGTTACAGAGGAGCATAGTGGGCCTTCTCTGAGAGAGATTGTTGAGCATTATATCGATGAGAGGTGGCCAGCTGACAATAAGAGGGACAATATTCAGGGAGACAATAAGAGCACCACAAAAAAGGAGCATGATGCAATTGACAATATTCAGGGAGACAATAAGAGCGCCACAAAAAAGGAGCATGATGCAATTGACAGCCTCAGTAGTACTGAAGACGTGGAGAAGATTAGTGACAGCTTGCCAGAGCAAAATGTGATAACAGAGGGAGATGATTATCTCAGGGAAGTTCTAAGAAAGGTTTTGAAAGATCAGGAGGAGATGAGGGAAATTTTAAGAAACAGTTTGAAAGAGCAGGAAGAGATGAGGGAAACTCTAAGAAAAGAGCAGGAGGGGATGAGGGAAGCTCTAAGAAAGGAGCAGGGGGAGATGAGGGAAGCTCTAAGAAAGGAGCAGGAGGAGATGAGGGAAGCTCTAAGAAAGAATTCGAAAGAGCAGGAGGATATGAAAACTATACTGGAAATGATCAAGAAGAAAGTTTTCGAAGAGGAAGAAGACAGGGTAGGAGAAGAAAACTCAGTGCAGCAGTACACAACGGCTGAGGAGCGAGAAGAATGGAATAGGCTGAAAGAAACATTGCGGCGTTACAATGTTTCAATGGATGGCATTCAAGCATTCCAAAAATTTAGGTTCTACTGCAAGCCTGGATATCTTCCATGGCCATTGCCAGAACAAGCCTAAACTTCACCAAATTTTTGTATACGTTACGAATTTAGGCAAGCACTCCTCCCATGGATTATGCTTATTTCAAAATTTTTTTTTTTCTAGAATTAAACTATCTACTAATTCTCTACTGAAGTAAAGTGGCTTGTTGGAACAATTACTTGCATCACTGATAGTGTAGATTAGGCAGAGGTTCAGTCAATAGCATTTTGAAGTTTAAATTAAATAGTCAGTGAATAGGAGTTTAATTAGTAGTAAATTTGAAGTCTCCATTGAATTGAGGAAATTAACTATTATTAAGGTCCGTTTTTTATATATTCATTTTAGAGGCAACAAATTCAATTGTTTTCTTTTATGTTACTTAGCTTTTTAAGGCAACAGCAATATTTTTCAGCAGTTCAAGATATAAATTTTTCAATAAAATATAGAATGTTTTACATTTATCATATATCTTGAAAAATATATTACAAGTGGTAAAGATTTGATTAAAATTCAGCAAAGAATAATTTTTTAATAATTTTCTTTAGGAATATAGTATATCATATCAAATAAAATAAAAATGCTTAAATCAAATATAATTTTTTAATAAAATGTGTATTTCAAATTTAATATGTTAGAATTGAGAGGTGGCATTCAATTTATTCAATTTTAATTTTATTTTATCAGCAAGTTTGAGAGAAATATTTACAATTATCCTCTTTACAAGATAAAAATATATTATGCCACTATCTTGGATTGACCCACCTAATACATTAAACCTATTATACAAGTCATAATTTCAATGGATTTAACAAAAATGACACCTAAATATTTCATTTCAAATTCATTCATCAATGTAATTTTTAATACACTTCATCTTAGAATTACTATCCATATATAACAAATCGAAATAAAATATTACAATAAGGATATTATTACTTTCTTGGTTTTAGTAAAGATTAGCTCCATTCTTCCTTCTCTTAAGTAGTTTTACCAAAAATATCCATCAATATTTTCATGCCATGCTCTTGGCACTTTCTTGATGCCATACAAAATCTTCTTTAACTTGTACTCTTCTTATTCTTTATCTTGCACTTCAAAACCATGTGGTTGTTGGACATATACTTCCTCTTCTAAGACTTTTGATTCCCTAGTGAAACCACCATTCAAATCGTATCTTTTCTTATTACTAGTACGAGTATCTCTTCATAATCTATCCCATACTTCTATGTGAAGTCTTTTGCAACTAATCATTCCTTGTGTCTTTCAACACTACAATCATTATTATACTTAGTCTTGTAGACCAACTTAGTACCAATTTTTTTCTTCTCATATGAAAGTTATATAAACTCTCAATCATCATTCCTATGAATGGGAACCATCTCTTATTGCACTTCTTACACCCAAACCACATTATGCCATGTGTCTTTGAAAATTAAGAGGTGCTACTTGGTAGATTTGTGGTACTTGAAATTAAAATATTAATAAATTTTTCGTTAATGATATTTTTAGTAATGAAACCATTGCAATTAGATTTTGAATTCTTCGCATGGCATTTTTATGACCATAAAATCCACTATCATTAAAAATCACATCTCTTGACATAATAATGATGTTAGAAACTACAAGCCTTAGTTTGTTTAGTATAGCCAAAAAAATTACATGATTTTGGATCTAACTCTTTATCTTTTATTTAGTAGCATGAATATTAGAAAATACCCCAAAATATTGAATTGATTAATATGAGTCATTAAATATATTAGGACATTTATGGTTAAATGTCCCAATAATCGTGCAATAGTAGAAGTTTCACATTTGTCTAATCACACATTTCTAACTATTTCATATACTCAAAGAATTTCAATTGCAATATGTAGACACTTAAATTAATTATTTTTAATTAATTAATCTAATTGTCTCACATAATTAATTTATTAATTATGTTGATCCCTACTCTTTCTCAATATTAATTGAATTTAATTAATATTGTCACTATAGTCCATTAATTTATTTATTTGATAAATCAATTTACCTTTATTCTTCCAAAGTCCCCAAAATCAATTCTTTTTAAATCCTCTCTTTAATTAACTAATCTCAATTAATTAATTAGCTAGGTGATTCCTACAAATCACTTTTCCTTAATCCATCATTAACCTAATAAATTCTTCTAGAAGAACCTTTAATCACACTTATCATTATTCTTCTAATTTTTAATCCCCTCCACTCATTCTCTCTCTTAGTCAAATCCTCCTACAAATCCTACTTGCCCTAATCCCACCTAATCATTCTTCTAATACCTCTCCTAATAAGTTGCTAGTGGCTAATCCTCATGATTAGCCACAAAGTCAACTTCTTGTCCCCTCACTTAACCACTTTCCATAAATGGCCCCCTCACATCTCTCTATGCATCTGCCATCCAACCACGTCCTTCCTTAAATGCCCTTTTCCTAGGTCAATGTGAGATTTTTCAATAAAATCTAGAATGTTTTACATTTATCATATATCTTTAATAATATATTACAAGTGGTAAAGATTTGATCAAAATTCGACAAAGAATTGTTTTTTAACAATTTTTTTTCTAATATAGTATATCATATCAAATAAAATAATAATGCATAAATCAAATATAATGTTTTAATAAAATGTGTATTTCAAATTTAATATGTTAGAATTCAGAGGTGGCATTCAATTTATTTAACTTTATTTTTATTTTATTAGAAAGTTTGAGAGAAATATTTACAATTATCCTTTTTACAAGATAAAAATATATTATGCCACTATCTTGGATTGACCCACCTAATACATTAAACCTATTATACAAGCCATAATTTTAATGGATTTAACAAAAATGAGACCTAAATATTTCATTTCAAATTCATTCATCATTGTACTTTTTAATACACTTCATTTTAGAATTACTACCTATATATAATAAATCAAAATAAAATATTACAATAAGGATATTATTACCTTCTTGGTTTTAGTAAAGATTAGCTCCACTCTTCCTTTTCTTAAGTAGTTTTACCAAAAATATCCATCAATATTTTCATACCATGCTCTTGGCACTTTCTTGATGCCATACAAAATCTTCTTTAACTTGTACTCTTGTTATTCTTTATCTTGCACTTCAAAACCATGTGGTTGTTGGACATATACTTCCTCTTCTAAGACTTTTGGTTTCCTAGTGAAACCACCATTAAAATGGTATCTTGTCTTATTACTAGTACGAGTATCTCTTCATAATCCATCCCATACTTCTATGTGAAGTCTTTTGAAACTAATCATGCCTTGTGTCTTTCAATACTACAATCATTATTGTACTTAGTCTTGTAGACCAACTTAGTACCAATTTTTTTCTTCTCGTATGAAAGTTATACAAACTCTCAATCATCATTCCTATGAATGGGAACCATCTCTTCTTGCAATTCTTACACCCAACCTCATTATGGTATGTATCTTTGAAAATTAAGAGGGGCTACTTGGTAGATTTTTTGTACTTGAAATTAAAATATTAATAAGTTTCTCATTAATAATATTTTTCGTAATGAAGCCATTGCAATCAGATTTTGAATTCTTCGCATGGCCTTTTTACTACCATAAAATCCTCTATCATTAAAAATCACATTTCTTGACATAATAATGATATTAGAAACTACAAGTCTTAGTTTGTTTAGTATAGCCAACAAGATTACATGATTCAGTTTTTGGCTCTAACTCTTGTCTCTTGTATTTATTAGCATGAATATTAGAAAAATACCCCCCAAAATTGAAATGATTAATATGAGTCATTAAATGTATTGGGACATTTGTGGTTAAATGTCCCAATAATCGTGCAATATTAGAAGTTTCACATTTGTCTAATCACACATTTCTAACCATTCATATACTCAAATAATTTCAATTACAACCAATTATATAAAAAATATTTAATCCTTTTGTTGAATTACAATTCTATTTAATCAACAATCACATGTGTTACATTCTTTGCGATGTCCTCCCTTCTATAAAATAGCAGAGGTTCATAACGAACATGATAGAAAACAACAATTAACACACAAATAGGACCAACAATGCCAACATTCAAAATAACCACCATGAGATTTGAAAAAGAGAAAACCCAAGTGGGGGAATTCATCAACTCAACATTAAATTAAAGAAGGGTGCACAATTTCAACAATAAACTAAGTGTGACAAGTGTCACAAAATAAATAGATAGAAGACTTTGGTTATTGATTATAGGTATAAGAAATTTAAAAAATTCAATGCTATCCCATGCAACATAGGAGACAACTTGCAAAAACCGCGATAATTCATCAATCAAAAACAAAGTTCACACAACTCAGTGACTATCATCAACCACAAATGAGGGAGTAACCACTGCATAACGCCCAAGAACACAATATTTAGGATGAGTTAGAGAATGCACACTAGACACAACAATATTTGAATCATTCTATACTCCATGTAAGCAACATTTACACAACATTATATGCAATCATGATTTCTACTTGCTTGCAGTCATTTATTATTTTAACGCCATGCAATTCTATTCTTAGACAAGAAGAATTATGCAATCAATTCATCATACAAGAAAACATATGTAGAGGGACATAACACTATGATCATAGATTAATACATTAATACATAGCACAACTACACTTACATAGTCACACTCACAAGGAAGTTACAGTCACAAGGGTATCTACTCACATACGCTAAAAGGATCTCCATAAACATAAGATCATCATATCAAGGTTTGTTGAGGATACACATGATCACATAAAACAAGAGTACTTTACACCACCACAAATAGGGTGACTAACAATAGCTTTCATGAGGATTTCCATATAGGGGTATGCACATATTCACAACATAAATCACCATCACACCAGGGTGCACTGCGATTCACATACTCATAAATACAACTCAACATGAGTACATTGCTTAGAAAACAAAGAACTTTAAAATGACAAAATGGGTTGCTCTAAAAAATAACCAAGGTTCTCAAATGGACATGGTTAACATGCTAATTGCCCTTCTAAACACCCTATACTGTGCTCAAACCAAGGAAAATCAACACAATATGATACTGGGGTCACAACAAAAATGTTCATAATGTAGATGGATCAATGATCATCTCAATACTATAAGTTTATAGAACCACATAATGCTCGAGCAAATATGATAAAAAATAAAAATTGGGGACTTAGGTCTTTAACCCAATTGATCAACCATGATGGTCTATAGAATTCCACTTATGATCATTTGTTTCATTTATGCAATGACACATTACTACTAGCGCTAGTATACCACGCACACTATGCAGTCACACAATATAAACACATCACTTTTATTGATCAAAATAATTCCTATCAATATAACAAACACCAATAGGTTGATGGATACCAAGGCATATGAAGGAAATAAAAATTGAAAAAATTTAGAGTTTTGGGATTTTTTCTATCGCCATACTAGGATGGCAAACCATATAATTCTAATAGATCAAAAGAAAAAGAAAAATCAAATAAGAACACTCATGCCCAAAATGAAAATAATCAAAAGTAAAAGAAAACAAGGGGTTCCCTATTTTGCTAAGTCAAAAGGGGGCATGGATGCAAGGCTCAATATCCACATATAAAGCAATCTCATAGTTTAAAACATATATTCATGGATTTGTACATATATGAAAATTTCCCATGAGTTTATTTGAAAAAAAATAGCTCATACCACATCATTGGAGAGATGAAGGATGATATACATATAAGAAGTTGTTTTTTCTATATTCAATACACAATATGCTAGATTAAGGGGATGCATCCTTGATGATACATACTCATCCTACATTCTTGATGTATATACTATGTGTCATTAAATATGTGTCATTAAATTTCTTAATTAGATGTTAACAAGGTCTACTTGTATTGATCCACTATCAGCTTGAATATGGTTGCTAGGGACCTTGTATTCATTGACATTTATCTTCAATTTTACCATTATTTTGCTTATAGTGGTTTCCCTACTACATTCAATGGATCTTGAAGAAGAAAGATTTAATCCAGATCTATGCAATTTGAAAAATATTTCTAATAATATACAGTAAAATATTTGAGCTTTCCAGATTTATGCAATTGTATATAGTATATTTTTTATAGAAAGAATTGTATCGATCTAATTATTAAATTGTGCATCCACAAATAGTACGTGTGCAATTATTGTACTGTACGCAGGGAATTTCATCGACAAAATTTTAATTGATAGACATTGCGAAGTTAAATCCATGGAAATGTTTGTGGGAAAAGGGAGCATCGTTACCTACACCAGGTGATAATGAGCATCTGTAGTGGATAAAATGGTTTTAAATGACTTTCTATCAATTTGATGCAACGATAACATATATACGTACAGGTAAATCAATGATCTTGTCGCTTGCTTTTCAAAAGCATGTAAAGCAACGTAATTGTATTACCAGATGTTTTTGCTTTTGACTGCGCTTTTGGTGATGAGAAGCATCCATTTGTTTCCTTTATTCTTAGTAGTAGAATTTCTGTAGGTGGGTTGATGGTGACAAACATAACAATTATTTTTCTTTGCATATATTTGAACTTGAAATGAGCGAAAGCATTTCACTTTAAAACCGGAAAATGAAATTTGACCGCTCACTGAAGTTTAAAACTTGGGAACGAATAAGTGACTAGACAGGGTGATGGCTCTTTAAAGACTGTTATTCTTCCTCCTTTTTCTTCTTTCTTTTCATTTTTTAATAATCACATTTTCCCGCATCATATACAACACAAACATCTTAAAATATCAATTAATTCAACAGTAACATGGCCATCCACTACGTAAATGACCTCTCTTTAATTATAATTGATTACATTGAGGAGCATAATTACTTCGGCTTCTCTATACCTTTGCTTACAGCTCTCTACTAGATCACGTTTATTTAACAAAATTAAATATATCTATATTACAAGCTATTAAATGCATCTATGAATTATTTTGCATCAATAAATATTTAATATTTTTTATTCTTTTCTTTAGTAATAATTTTTGTTAATAGAAATATTTTAAGCTAGATGAAATGTATATAAATAAAGTGATTGTATTAATCAATTACATTTCCATCAATTTATGGATCTCAATATCTATCTAAAACAATTAATCTCATACAAAAAATATTTTTCGGTTCTCATCAATTTTGATTATGCTTCATTAATTTTTACCTCTTTACTCTTGCGACTTCTAAAAAATAAAAAAAACATTAATACAACAAACTATCTATATACACCTACATGGTTATATTCATAAAATATTTGATTATATCTCACCTTTCAACATCCTCTCCTCTAAACAAGAGATACATTACATCAATGCACTTAAAATGATCTAATCATGTCTTTGTATAGCAATCCTTGTGAAAATAATACATGTTTAACAATATCATAATATTAAAAAAAATATCACTTAACTCCAAAATCAAATTATTAAAACTGCATATAAATTATTACTTAGAAAGTTTTAATTAAAACAAATAGATTCATTTAAAATTAACATATAAAAAATGAAAACAAAAATAAAATGGACTAGATTAAGCATCGAAAAATCTTCAATATAAGCATCACTAATATTCCATGGTCAAGGGTATCTTTCATGCACAAAAAATAAAATTGTGTATACAAAAAAAATCCTTCAATATAAAACTAAATATATCTAGCCCATAGAAACAAAACGTGTTCACACAAATATTCATATTGTAATTGAAGGCTTGTGTAGAATTTTGACTACACTTACGAGTTTTTAATTAGTAGGGAGGTTTTTGCATAACTTTTAATAGCTTTAGAAGTTTCTTGGAGTGATTAGAGAACTTTAAGTTCATGACACATTTCTAAGAGATGAAGCTTGAAAAGGTTGAAATTTGTACATAAAATATCATTTTTTTGTGTGACACAAATTTATATAATTTTATAATGGTATGCACTTTTAAAAAAAAATTCATATAGAACCTAACACCCCAGACATAGTTTATTGTGCAATGGTTTATAGCTTTGAGATAACTTTGGGTCTAGAAAATTATATAATCTTTGGTTGATTTACTTACTAGCTTCAACATCATGTTTTACCTCTTTATTTACAAAATTCAAATGAGATGGATTTTTTTTGAGATAATTATAAAATGCACAAGCTATCACTAAAGGATACTAACCTAGATCAATTATCTTGGTTTGGTACATGTCATGCCACAAAGTTAGGTGGAAAACCTTTTGAGTAAATATCAAGAAATTTTGTAAAATAATTTTTAATATCCAAGATATATTCAAAACATTTTCACATCACAAATATATTCATAAATGTTTCTAAACCATTCATTGTATAAAAATATTTTCAAAAACATATTAGAAAAGGTATAAAGTATATGGCATTTATACACTTTAACTTAGCTTTAACAAGACCACTAAAGTGGGACGAAAATGTAAAGAGAGAAATTGTATACCTTGCAATTTTTATACTTCATTTTTTATTTGTAGACACCTAAAATTGTTCTAGCCTAATTAAATAAATATATTTATTCATTTAATTATTTTGTCCTAGGCCTTCTATTAATTAAATAGATTTTTATTTATTTAATTAATTCACTAAGATTTTTCTAGCTTTTTACCATTTAAATAAATATTTTTATTTATTTAAATTATCCTTTCTCTAAATTAAATAAATATTTTATTTATTTAATTGGTCCCCCTTCCTCTATTAATTAAATAGATCTCCATTTATTTAATTAATTCATTAGATTTTTCCCTCCAGGACAAATGTCGTTCATCACTTAATTTACCTCCAACTACCCTCTTAATATTTTACCATTTCCCTTACCTACCCTTTAATCCTAGCTGATCATTTATCCTTTCATCTCACAATCTTAGCCCTCCATTTTCTAAGGTGTTCTCTATATAAGAGGATTCCTTCATCCTTTCATGACCCTAATCAACTAAGCAGTGATCAATCACCCAAGTATCTACACAACCACAATCGATTCTTTGTTGAGCTCTTGTGCACACATAAAATTTGAGAGCAACCATATCAAACAAGATCAATGGAGATAGGAAACTGTAGAGGAGGGGATTCGTTAGCTCAAAGATGATAAATCCTAGAGAACAAATCAATCTATTGCTACCTCACTTATACTAGTGCTAAGGGTGAGCCAAGGAATAATAACAAAATAAAACTATTCTAATAGAGAAATAATTAAATGATTAAAATGCAAAAATGATAAAATATGAAATTCTAAACTAACAGGGTGACACAAAATTGAAAGTAGGTTATACTAAAGAAATACGAAGGTCACATGTTTTGGACTCTACTGCAGCGTGTTGTTGTTTGTACGACAAGGGAACATAAAAAACCGCAAAATGCTACCACCAACCCTATTTGGTTGCACATAACCCGTTCGTCACCTGCATACACCGAGACATGGGAAAATATTGGAGGTTGTATAGGGGTCTGCCTCAGTCAGACCCCCTTTTTGGTGTTTCCACCTCCACAAACAACTAGATAGATAGAATGGATAAAAGATAAAAGATATAATGTAGATAGAAACTATACTCCGCTTAATGGAAGTAGACCCTTGCTGCAAATAGATAAAAAAATATTATTGATTTAAACTAAATGCACCTAGATAAGAGATACATTTAAAGAAATGATAGATAAATTGCATGTGATGGTAAAAGATAGATAAATGATAAAGAGGAGATAAGGTGTGTAGCCAAATCCCCCTTTTCAAGATACGAGCGTGATGAAGCTCAAGACGCGTGTGACTTGCAAGATGATTGCAAGAGTGTTGTAGGTAGAGGTAGCTTGATAACACTTGTAGATTCTTCAAGAGAGAGATCAATGAGAGCCAAAGAGTAGACCTAAATATTGAAGGGAGAGCCAAGAATCCAAAAGTCAACCCTTTAAAATGAGAAAAGAAGGACTTTTAAGACTACAAAGAGGTGCGAAGGGTCATTATAGTCAAAAGCAAGCCAACGGACATGCATCAGAAGGCATTTGACAAGTTGGAAGATGTGATATTTCGTAGATCTATCGAGATGTTAGCACAGTGCACAGACATTTGTGTGGCGGGTTGTTGTTTGTGTGGTGCACTGTCATCTTGTCAAAGATAGGACCAAATGGGGTTTTAGGGAAAATAGGGGCACTTTGTCTTTGGGGCCTATGATGCCAAAATAATGGAATTTTGATTATGGATTTGCCATTAATGCACCAGGCGCCTTGCATAAGTGTTATGATTATAATAGGTGCAATTTAGGACACTACATTTTTCCCCCATTTTAGTGGACTTATTGACTCAAGGGATTAGGCACACTTAAGTAGTTTCAGAAAGATAAATTCATTAAGCCCATTTAGTGCAATGAATGCAATAAGTGCAATACATACGTAGCCCAAAATGGATACTATAGAGGCCGCAAAGGTCAAGTTGGAAATTATGGATGATGCCCCAAAGTCTCCACAAGAAACCACAATATTCAGTGTGATGCTCGTCTCATAATATAAAATTCAAAAATTTGTCAGCACTTATTAGCATAATTTCTAGATTGATTGCACTTATAACATTTGATGTTCCTCTGCATTGATTCACTAAGTGCATTCTTGATTTGTGCTGATTAGCCTTAGGACCATAATTGTTGCATTGAAAGCAATAACCATGAAAAGTCTTATTATTTATTTCATTCATTCCAAATGGAAAATGATTTTGTCTCCTAACTTGATTTCTACAGTAACTTTCTTTATGACCAAACTTATTACAATTGTAACATTGAGTTCTCCGTTCCTTCATGCTTCTACATTCTGTAACTTTATGTCCAATTTATTGCATTAAAAATAATAACTATTAAAGGATGAGTACCTTTGTGCATAAAGTTGATGAATTGGTCATCTCCTTGTAGTAGTACTCTAATTTTGGATTTTGCTTGCATATTCAAGTTTCTTGTCTTCTTGTATCTTAATTTCCTTGCCTTGGTCTTTCTCTTTCTGATTTGAACATTCACCGGTTTGAAATCCTAGTCTGGTCTTGTCTTCACGAGGTTTTTGCATGTTAATCAATTCATCCAGTAGTTTATTGCTTTCATGAGCTTTTGGTTTTTACTTCATCTTGTTCACTTCTTGTTCCAAGTTCTCACATTCTTCATTCTTTAGCTTAATTCATTCTTTTAGAGTTTCTTCCACTTTGTTCTTCGCTTCCATTTTCAACATTAGATTTTAATAGTTTCATTCACTTGCTTCAACTGATTATTAACTTCTCTGTGTCTCAAGTTGAATTTCCATATTTGTTCTCTTAGTTTCACCATACATTCATTTGCTTCTCTGATATTTTCTTTCAATTCCTCATTCTCTGAAATCACACTTTCCAGATCTTCAAGATTTGTCTTCAATTCCTCATCCAAATGATATTCTTCGACCATATTGATCAGAGCCATGATTCAAAGAATAAGGATCTCCATCAAGAAGTTAAGCTACCAACCAAGGGACCCAACTCTGATACCAATTGTTGAAAGGTTGAAACATCCAAAATACTAAAAGTGGGGGGTGGCGTGAATCAGTATTATTATAGCAATTTAAAACTTTTCCTTATTGTTAACCTTAGCAATAAATATCACCAACATGAATCAGCATAACAAAGGAATGAAATATATAATCACAAAGTAGACACGAGATTTTTGTATGTGGAAAAATCAAATCAGAAAAACCATGGAGAGGGTTAACTCTCAAGATAATATAACTAGTTATACGGAGTTTACAAAAGTGGCTCACTGTCTGATTACAAGATGGCTCATAGCTGGAAAGCTCAATGCAATTGAAACAAAAGAACTGAGGAAAATTACATCTAAAGAATGAATGAGATCAGTGTACAATTAAGCTTAGATAACTACACAACTACTCATATTAGATCCGATGAGGAATCTTTGTAACTCTCTCTCAAAACTACACAACTCAACTGCTTGTTGTAGATCTAGTAAAGGATTATTGCAACGTAAAAGATCAAATCTCTATCACACTTTTATAGAGGAAATGACCAATACTGATTCAACTTTTTAAATTAAATCAATAGAAAGTGAAATATATGTTTTAAAATTTGAAATTATGTAAACTAATAAAATCTATATTTTTGTACATTTTATGTTTGTAATTAAAATAAATAAATAATCTTTTTTTGAAAATACTTTCTTATAATGTAAACATTATAATTTAGTTGCTGATAAAAACCTAAAATTAAAGTTACCAAGGCGTCACACTTTATATAGTAAATTTTACCTTTTTTCTTCAATTTTTTTTGTGTATATTGATAATGTGAAACTTTAATGTAAAAATATTTTTTTAACTATTTTTATGAATACATATTTTTCAATATTGAGATGTTGTGTGTACTGAAATATAACTCTTTCCATTTGGTGTCATCTTTTTTCTTAATTATTTATCGAGATTAGAAAAGAAATATTTCATCTTAACATAGACCCTTTTCTCTAGTGCGTTTATTATTTTAAATGTTTTTAGACAAATTTAAGTATTTTTTCTTTACAAGATAATCAACCTTATATTTTAGTACTAATGACCTGCTTTCAATAAAATTAAAAATTAAAATATAAAAACTAATTAAAATATTAAAAGATATATATATATATATATATATATATATATATATATATATATATATATATATATATTGGAAAATTCACTTATAGATCTATAAAAGGGTATTTTTACATTCCAAAAAGAAAATTATTTATAAGAGTAGGAGTTGTTGAAACATTGAGTTTTTTAAATTTTTTATTTGGTAATTAGACACAAAGTATAAAAATATACATTTAGCAGACAATTCCAATTGGAAAAGTTGTGGCCCACATATAAGATAGCTATAATGAATCTCTATAGACCATATGTTTAACTAAAATTGATTTTTAGCTAGAAACTTAAATTCACTTGTGCTGATAAGTTGGCCTAAAAGGTAACGCGATTTTCTACTTTTACCCTACAACTCTGTCTTTGATCTGCACTTGTTCTCAGAAAACTCCTGCATACCTTTTCTCTTACATAATTCTCCACATCATTTTGCATCTATCTAACTACTTCTCTTCTTCTTCACATCTCATTTTCTCACTACCACATATTACCGCATATACACACCTATATAAATACATACATACATACATACATACAAACACACACACACACACACACACACAAGTAAGCATATCAAAGCAATATGTCAGCCAAACACAGAGTTTGTTCAATAATGCATCCTTCATATCAACATGCTATATGATAATCAAGACCAAAATATGCGTTGACCAAAATGATAATCATGTCCACCTTCAATAATCTTTCTATCCATCTCAATTATCAGAACACACGCTTCGTTACCAAAGCATAAACCAAGGTCTAATGGACCCAAAGACACAAAATACCAAGCATAATAGCTTCCATCTTCAAGATACGAGTACCACTGATTCCACAAACATCTAGATAGCACATTAACTATCGCAATTGAGACTAACATCAGACATAAATAGGAGAACTCATAACTTAGTAAACTTATCCATGATTGGCAACATACTAGATTTGCAATACACTAGATTTCGGAGCATAGTCTTTGAGGAATAACTCCTATAGATCATACACACTTAGTTACTTAATATCTTCTCATTATCACTGCTCTACACACAATATACATTCGATCCAATTAGATCACCAGTTTTGACATTAGTCACCATAATGACAACATTCACATAAGTCGAACAATAGTAACATGTCTTGACATCATTTACTCAACACCTAAAATATCATATAAGGTCTTATGAAATCAATCTACTCTCACCAACCTATCCCACTCCGAATGACCCAATGGCAAGAAGACCACAAATACATTTTCATTAGATCTAACCTCTTCAATATCAAAATTCCTACCACTATTGAAGAATATCCTAACACCATAATGGTTCTTCTTGTAGCCTGCCTTGTTTAGCTCAGTTGCTTCATTATACTTCTTATGGTACTCCAACAACTCCTTATGGAAGGTAGGATTGATATTGGCATTATATGATCAAGTGTACCTATATCAACTGGTGTATGACAGGTCCAATTTTTAAAGACAAAAAGTGTTATAGTCAACTGGTATGTTTTATCTACATTTGTAAAAATTATTATGTACTTATGCTAGTAGAAGGTTGTTTATCTCAACTATATGAGCCTATATGGACTCTCTACATGTCTCATAAGTGCTCAAGATTTGAAGCATAGGAATTATCCCCATGTTTACCATATGAAAAGGTTGTTTGGATCTGCTACTCAATATGACTAATGATTTATGGGCCAACATGACATGGTATTTCATTCTTGTGTTGTGTCTCTACATGTTTGTGCCATTTTGGATGGCATGTTGACATAATTTTTGGGTCTAGTTAAATATCACTTTGGATTGCATTGTATTATCTCTCTTGGTCTAAGTGATTTGTGGCCGACTACTAGTACACTACATGTTTCATTTACAACTAACCTAATTTATATTTTTGAATACTTATGGAGGGTACATCATGCATTTAACTAATGAAACCAATATGTATCTGATCTGAACATCATCTTAAAGCCAACCCAGTTGATGTTTTGAAGATTGTAGAGGATATATATAGAAGATCAAGTTTGTTGCTAAGAAAATAAGGTGTGTGTTGGAAAATGAGAAGGTGTGAATGTTCAAGGTAGTGAGTTAGAAGTAGTCAATATTGTAGAGTAGAAATATTGCTGATTGACCTATGGAATCAAGCCATCAAACAATAAGGTAAAGCAGATATAAATGTGTTGGAATGAAATTATAAATATAAATTAAAGTAACATAAACAATGAAATAAATAGGACAGTTTATAGGATCATAAATAGTATAATTAATAGAGGAAAAGGATAATAAATTATACAAATAATTAAAAATTATGTAATTAATAAAAGAAATATTAGATTAATTAAATAATATAAAAAAAATTAATGAGAATGTAATGGCATGACAAGATGAAAATGCATCAATCATTTTTAGATGTATAATCTCATACTAGCCAAGTTCAATTCATAGACAATGAATATAGATACTTCGATGAATTCATTTGTAGATTCTCTGAATGGGTAACTAAGCTTTGTTAGCATTAAGGCACCAAATCCATTCATCTAAGTAAGTTTGAGTGTATGGAGGATTGTGGAATCCAACATCAAGAAAGAGGCATCCAAACTAGGAAATTTTTAATAAGAACATTATGGTGCATATTTAACGATAAAGTACCTTCCATTTTTTTTTATAGTTAACATTTGAAAGACAATGCATGGTTTCCTATGATGCTTTGGTTTTAAATTGTAACAATATACAAATATGGGGTAGTTTTGAAAGTGAGAACCTAGGTGTAAATGAAGAAGAAAAGAGAGAAAAAATCTTATTTAGATTTTAGCATGTGATATCCCTAAGACATGTGAAATTTGATCAAAATAGCAATATAATGTACCATGATCCATGTTAGCATTCCATATATTATCTCACACAAACTTTGCCCCCTTACGCTAATAAGAAATCATTAGTAGCATTGAGAAAAGAAAAGAATTTATGTACAAATGTAAAAGGAAATTGATAAACAATGATGATACAAAAAAAAAGTTTAGGGGAAAACATTTTTTTATCTCACACCAATGAATATTGAAAAACTGCTACAAAGTTCCCAAACTCAAACTCAGTCAAACAAAGTAAACATATCTCAGTCAAGATCAATATTCATAAGAATACTTGACATCAACCAGTTTAACTATTATGACAACTTTAACAGTAAACAACTTCAATCTTGTAAACATCAATAATGCTTAATCATAACTCAACATATTCATCTCTCAATGCTTCTACATAACATGCCTTATCAGAAATTAACCACATCAACAAATAAGATCACAATAAGAAGCATTCACCACTTGACACAAATGTTTATACGTGGAAAACCCAAATAGGTAAAAACCACGGTGAGATGAGACTCACAAGGATAGCTATCTAAACTATTCTGAAGTTTGCCCTGTTAGGAGCCAAGCCTGCTAAATCTTTACAATAAGTCCTGTTAAGAACTAATTTCAGTTAGGAATCACCCGGTTAAGGGATTTACAAAAATGCCTTGATGAAAAGTACAATACCCTGTTAGGAGTAACCTCGCTGGAGGATTTAATAATCCAAGCTAATGGACCACCTTGTTAGAGGATTTAATGAGTAACCAAGCTTGTTAGAGCTTACCTAGTTAAGGGATTTAACTTCTATTGTAATTGTTAGAAAACAACAAGTTTTCTTGATCTGTCTGAGTAGCACTACATTTGCTTGATCAGTTCCTTCTAAGCTTCAATCTGCCTTCACTCAAAGTATAGATCCATTCACTGGTTAGGCAACTACACACTCAATAGGTTTCTATCAATCTTGCCAACAACCTTTACAAACAACTTCATCGACCTTAAATAAAAATCAATTAGGTCGATAACACAAAAAAAACCTAATTCTCATCATCAAGATTACAAACAAGTCGGTACAATCTTGACCGTTAGAAATCATGGCAATCTCTTCACATTCTTCAAGAAAATTCCAACCACTCCATGATCATCGCTTCATCGGACTTCGTAACTCATCACGCACTATGCATTAGATGCAATCCACTTTTCTCCTTCCCTAGACAAAAAACAAACATGCTAAAACAATTTGAACATATCCTCATTCAATGATCACACGTGTCTCCATCATTACCACTTATAAGATAATAAACCATCAAACTTGATCGGTTAGGGTTTAACAACTGATAGGGTTTACCAGTTATATTACATAGAAAGGTTTAACCCTTTACACTGGTTCACTGGTTCAACTCACAAACTTTACATACCGTTTTACAACATTTTCCACAAAGCTCTTCTTACTGATTACTAGCCAATATAAAAAAAACAATATTAGCAATAACATGAATACCTTACTAGTTCAATTGACATCAATGACAACATATCATTAATGCAATCTCTATGCAAAATACCAACAAATTCAAAATGCCAACAATCTCCCCCTTTGGCATTAATGGCAATACAAATATCAATGCCTCTGATTGCTGCTGAGATTGGTGAATAGGAATCCTGGTTTACATTACCAAGTATTTACCTTGCTCTGTCCGTCTTCAGCCTACCACTGGTTCACCTTGTAATAATCCACCATAAATGAATCAACAAAATTGAGTATTCTTTTTTTTTTGTTTAATGTAATCATTATGTTTTATTCAATTGCATACTCCGGGCATCCATCCATTTAGGATTAGGCATTCATCCATCCAGGATGAGCATTTAACCATACGGGTTAGGCAATTGTCCATACGAGACATAAGATTCCATCTATCTAATATGGGATAGGCATCTACCCATATGGGGTAGACATCTATCCAAACGAGATAGGCATCTACCCATACGGGGTAGGCATCTATCCAAATGGGATAGGAGATGCTCTGGCCAGAGACTTAGACTCATCGGGACCATTCAGGTCCTGAGCCACTCACTAAGTACTACACTCTTCTAACAAAAGTGCACTGACGTCGTCGTCCTTAGGAGTAATTAAAATAATACAAGCTTGAATTCCGCCTCAGAATTTGGCTTAAAGCCTCGGGAAGTCAAGCGAATCCATACGGGATTCCTTCCGAGTATGCATTGAATTTCTTTTTCAATTTAATTGTCTTATCTTTCAATTAGGATTCTTACTCAACCAAGCCTAGACCCCACCCATGAACGCCTGAGTAAGAGGGACAACTCTATCCCAAGACTGCCTACATACCCGCTTCGGCACGGGATCAAGGTGTAAAGTATGTAGTTCTATTTTCTATTCTATGGTTTGATGTAAATTGATTTATGGGTACGCAACCCTTTCTAGGGTCAATGTCCCAGACAATTTCTCTGCGGTTGCTACCCACGATGGTAGCGCTTAAGCGAAGGCTCAAGATGGCCTATTGCTTGTGGCCTAAAAAAAACTAGATCCTAATTCTTATCATGAGCGTCACCCTTGACCAAATTGCAAATCACCAATATCCCTTCAAGATAAAAAGAAATCGATTTCATGAGAACATTTAACTTGACCATCCCTAAAAAGGGGTTTACTATGGTTTATCTCAACGGATGGGAAAATCATTTAAAAGTTATCTTATTAAATTATCGATCCAAGGGGGATTACCCACCCCTTGGATTTTAACTTCCAAGTGTCCCTTATTACTCCCCGACGATTTATAGGGACGATGCCACAGACGTCGTTAATGCAGCTTTATTAGGTGTTAAGTGCAATAGTTCAACATGACGACATTACCCGTAAGCATGACCCAGAGGCACCGTATATACCGAACGCTGCTAGTTTTGGTTTTCCAACTTCCTTTGTTTAGTTTCTAAACTAAGAGCTTATGAAACATCATGCTTGAAATATAATTATGAAATGGATGTACATAATTTAAACTTTAAATACTATTTGAAAAAGAGAAATATCATTATTCTACAATTAAACGAATTAATACATGTATTGGCATGGTAATGATAATTGTGAACTTACGTGTAATTGCATGAAGATAAAGAATGCAAAATAATATAAAGGCAATGCAAAAGTAACATCATTTACATACAAAATGCAGAAATGTTTTCTCCTATCGCGAAATTAATTATAGAGTTACTAATTCCACATGAGTGATTAGCTTATACCTTTTGAAATTTTGGGTCAAATTGAAATAATAAGACTTATTTCTTTTTAAGTAAATCAAAATCATGGATCAAATAATCCAATAATTCCCTAAAGGAATTGAAACAATAATTTGATTTCAATCTTTTTGCTAATTTAAAAAAAAATAAAATTTAACTAAACAATTATATAAAATAAAAAAATTAACTTAAATTTAATTTAAACTATATATAAAAAAAAATAACTTAAATTTTATTTTAAAATGATTTTAAAGTTTTATCGAAATTAATTATTAAACATGGCGAATTGTTTTATAGTTGTAATTAGGAGGTGGGGACCACGGGTCCCATCACCCCCTGCGGTCCTGCATGCATAGGCCTGTAGGGGATGAGGGGGCCGTGTGGTCCCCTCCACTCCCCTGCGGCCACTTACGGTGACCGCAGGGTAGTGGGGGGTACCATTAACCCCGCGGTCTCAAAACCGCCGCCTTGCGTACTTCATGTTTTTGAAAATCGTGCTAAAGTAAATGCAGTACGCTATAATGATAATGTGGCATTAGTATTAATATGCTAACATTGGAATAATCACTATATATATATATATATATATATATATATATATATTCTAATTTACAGTTTAATTTAAATAGGTACAGAAAGTAGATTTTGGATTAAAAGGATAAAAACACTAAAGTAAACAATAAGAATTCATTCACAGGGTGAATAATCCAGAAAGTTATTCACATAGATAAACAATCCAGAAAGATGAAAGATAGATGATTATGCTAGTAAGTGCAATCTCATCAAATCTACAGAGATAAACTTATATGTTGCTTCCCCATAGAGATTTATTCTCAGAGATAAACAATCCAGATAAAATATTCGTTTCTAGCCATGAAGATAGATGAATTATGCTGGTAAATGCAAGCTCATAAGTTGTGTTTTTTAATCTGATTTTCAATCTAAAACTTACAGAGATAAACTTATATTTTGCTTCTTCACAAAGAGTTATTCACAGAGATAAAAAGAATAATCATACAGATTTAAATATTACAGGGAGAAATTTAGAATAATCACAGTAAAATCTCAAACCAGATATAGAGGAAATAATCACAGCGAAATCTCTTTAAAGGATGAGATTCAGATTTCTAATCAATACCTAGAGAGATGATTCTAGAGAAAGGAAATAAAGATGGTTCTGATTTAGTTCTTCAGGAAGAATCAATCTAAAACTTAATAAGAAATTTTAAACAAATTCCTATCAAGAATTTGAAATATATGGATCCAACTTAAAAATTGAAACTAATGGATCTAAATGAAACAAATGAAACTAATTCTTATCAACAAAATTTGAAACAAATGATTCTAATTTCTTAACAAATTAATCTACTTCTTATCAAAAATTTGAAACTAATGGATCTAATTAATCTAATCTGATTTGCAGCAAAGATGAGATGCATGAAAAATTAAATGGAAAGAACCTGGATGCTTGAAAATGGTGTAGAATCCCTTATGAATCTCCCTTGATCCTTCAAACTTGAAAGAAGTCCTCCAAAGCAAAAATCTTAGCTGAAAAATGAAATATGACTACAAAAGAAAAAAATTTACTTGAAGAATTTCTTTATGGAATAACCAACTCCTTTTTTTGAAAACTTGTATATCTTTTATAAGAAAATTTCCCTTATTCCACTACCTAAATTTTTAATTAAAAAAAGAGATTCTCTCCCAATTTGGCCTTCATGCAAATTGATTAGACTTAGTGGGAGGAGTTACATGCAAGGTGGTGGAGAAGCCTCTAGAAGCTTCTTATTCTTCCTACAACATGTGTCATAATTTGGGTGAGGGAATTTAAATAAACAATTAAGAAAAAAAAGTATATTTTCCATGTGTGTGTGTGTTTTATTACTTTTATTCCTTTATAATATTCATTCAATAGTTTATCCAAAAGAAATATACTAGAGTTTGTATTTAAATCCAAAGGAGATAAAGGAGGGTTGTGACACACCTAATCAAACACATAATTCTTCTCCCCCTTTGACAACAATGCCAAAGTGAAAGTAAAACATGTAATTCTTCTCTCACTGTGCATCAACATCATTCTACAACTTGATGCTCCCCCTATGGAATACATCCACTTCTTCATCAATCCATGTAAAAATTTTGCAAGTGGTTCAGGGACTGATGCAATCAACATCATGCTCAACTAACTTCATGAAGAGGGACAACCCCCAATTGACTTCTAAGATACTTGAAATTAGTCTTAGTTAAGCATCTGCACCCCTTGAAATTAGTCTTAGGCAGAGGTTTGGTAAAGATATCTGCAAGCTGCTCCTTGGTAGAAACATGCTCCAAGATAACATCTTTACTTTGAACTTTTTCCCTCAAGAAGTGATATTTCAATTCAATGTGCTTAGTCCTTGCGTGCAAAATATGATTTTTAGAAATGTTTATTGCACTTGTATTATCACAC
Organism: Cryptomeria japonica; assembly: GCF_030272615.1. Lineage (NCBI taxonomy): Eukaryota > Viridiplantae > Streptophyta > Pinopsida > Cupressales > Cupressaceae > Cryptomeria > Cryptomeria japonica. The sequence continues at coordinate 764,675,302 of NC_081408.1, forward strand.
ATAATCTTTATTGGTTCTGAGATTTCCATCTTCAAACCTTCCAAAATGTGCCTCATCCACATAGCTTGTGTGCAATTCATATAAGTTGCTACATACTCAGCTTCAGCAGTAGATTGTGAAGTTCAACTCTGCTTTTTACTACTCCATGAGACCAGTCTTCCTCCTAGAAAGAATGCTCCACCGATAGTACTCTTCTGGTCATCAACATTTCCTTCCCAATCAGCATCTGTGTATGCTTTCAAATCAAAATTTCCACCATATGGATACCATAACCCATAGTCAACAGTATCATTCAGATATCTAAAAATTCTCTTGGTTGCCATCAGATGTGCCTCCTTTGGATTCTTCTGAAATCTAGCAACAATACCAACTACATGGGCAATATCCAATCGACTGTGAACAACATAGTGTAATTTTCCAATGATTGACCTGTATTCCTTTTCATCTACAGAATTAGATGCATCTTCCTTGGACAATTTACAACCTGTAACCATTGGGGTTCCAACTGGTTTACAGTCACTCATACTGAAAGTCTTGAAAACCTCTTTCACATACTTGGATTGAGTAATGAAAATTCCATTCTTCATCTACTGTATCTATAAGCTTATGAAATTTTTTATTTCCCCTACTAATGACATCTCAAATTCATTCTTCATTCCATCTGTAAAACAATTACTCATGTCATCATTACCTCCAAATATAATTTCATCTACAAATACTTCACTGGCAAGTATTTCATCTCCTTCAGACTGGAGATAAATGTTGTTGTCATCACTGGTTCTAGCAAAGCCTAGTTTCATCAAATGAGTATGAAGTCGTTCATACCATGCTCTGGGTGCCTGCTTTAATCCATAAAAGGCTTTATGCAATTTGCATACCATGTCTTCCTTATCTGTCAATGCATAACCATCAGGCTGGTCTATATAAACCTCTTCTTCCAGTATCCCATTCAAGAATGCATACTTAACATCCATCTGGTATACCTTGAACTTCTTATGAGATGCAAATGCAAGAAATGTTCTGACACCTTCCAGTCTTGCTACTGGTGCAAAAGTTTCTCCATAATCCTCTCCTTCTTCTTGCGCATAACCTTTGCATACTAATCCTTCCTTATTGCGAACTACAACGCCATATTTATTCAATTTGTTTCTGAACACCCATTTAGTACCTATAACATTCTTTTTTACTGGTCGAGGTACCAGGATCCAAGTGTTTTTCTTCTCAATTTGATCCAACTTCTCCTCCATACCTTTCACCCAATGATCATCACCAAATGCCTCCTTAGCACTTCTAGGTTCAAAGGTGGAGATCATGCAAGATTTGTCTCTTATTCTCCTTCTAGTTAGTACACTGGCATCCTTTTCCCCAATTATCTGTTTAGGATTGTGATTCAGTCTCACATACCTAGGAATAACGTGATCATTCTCTTCAGGTTCAGCTTCTTCATTATCATCTTCCTCTGAATTTATTTGTTCTGGTTGAACAAGTACATCAGGAATTGCTTTACCCATTTCCGATTTAACAGTTTCAGGTTCCAAAAGCAAAATGCAAGGATCTTCATCCTTCTTCTCAGGATTGGTTCCTTCTAAAATTTCAAGACACTCATCTATACGAACATCAGCACTCTCAACAAATTTCTGTGTCCGGTTGTTGAAGCATTTATAGGCCTTACTCTTGGTGGAATAGCCAAGAAATATGCCTTCATCACTCATAGCTTCAAACTTTCTTATGTAATCACCTCTTTTAATAAAACATTTGCTTCCAAATATCTTAAAATAGCTAACATCGGGTGATCTCCCATACCAGTACTCATATGGGGTCTTGTCTTTACCCTCTTTTCACCAGAACTCGGTTCATTGTGTACACAGCTATACTTACAACTTCTTTCCAAAATGTTTTTGATACACCTCCTTGTATCAACATAGTCCTAGCAACTTCAACCACTGACCGTTTGTTTCTCTGTGCTATACCATTCTATTGTGGTGTCCTTGGTGTAGAAAGTTGTCACTTGATACCATTATCATCACAATATTTAGTAAACTTCATAGAAGTGAATTCACCGCCTTGATCTATTCTTAGACATTTTATCTTTTTGCCACTCTCTTTCTTAGTTAAGGTTCTGAATGCCTTGAATTTACCAAAAGATTCATTCTTATCCTTCAAGAATGTGACCCACATCATCCTTGAACAATCATCAATGAAGATCATGAAGTATCTATAACCTTGAATGCTTCTTGTTTTTATTGGTCCACATAGGTCTGTATGAACCAAATCTAACAAGTGCTTTGCTGAGAATGAATTTCTCTTAAAAGTTGAAGAAGTCATCTTTCCTAGTTGACATTCTTTACAAAGAGCATTAATCGGTTTGTCTAGCTGAGGCATACCTCTTACTGTCTTCGACTTGCTTAATTTAACAATATTGTCAAAATTTATATGACAAAATCTCCTATGCCAAAGCCAGCTATCATCTATTTTTGCAATCAAACAGTTGCTAACTTTAGGATTCAGATGAAATAGATTACCTCTGGTCTATTTCCCTGTTGCAATTAATTCACCTTTGTTGTCAAAGATTTTGCACATTCCATTTCTAAACTCGAGTGGGTATTCTCTGTCATTAAGTTGTGCCACACTTAAAATATTGTTCTTTAGGCTTCAAGCCAATAGACATCGTCACCATTGCTCTTCCCATTAAGAGAAATAACTCCCTTACCTTTAACCATACAGGGTGAGTCATTGCCAAATCTGACAACACTGCCATCAAATTCCTTCAGGGAAAGAAATTTTCTCTGATCATCGGTCATGTGATGTGAACAACCACTATCAATGATCCAATCATCAAAGTTATCCATTCTGGATACTAGTGCCTTCTAATTTGATATGTCTTCCTTAATAGCTACAAACACAAATATCTTCACTAGCATCATCATCAAATTCTTCATCAATAATACCACTGTCAATAGCTACAAGAAAATCTCTCTTGCCTTTACTCTTGTATTTCTTAAATTTTTCTCTCTTGTATTCATTTTAACCATTAGGGAAATTATCTACTATATGACCAATCTTGTTGCATGCAAAACATTTTAAAGGTAGCTTACCTCTATATTTACCAGTGCCTCTAAGCAGTCATTTTGCCAACAATGCTTCAAGTTCCACTAAGTTGTCTTCATCTTCAGCATCTCTGCTAGATCTAGATTCATAGTTATGGCCGGTATCTCTACTTCTTCTCATAGATGGGTTAGAGACATAAGCTCTAAATGCAGATTCTAATTTCTGTACACTACCATCATAGCCATTTAGTTCAAAAGCAGCAAGTTTGCCAATAATAGAGTCAAGAGTTACCTTTGTCTTGTCAATGGATTTCAGCTCCTGAATAGTTGCAACTCGGATAGCATAGACCGGTACTAGGGTTCTCAGTACCTTGCTAATTACTGTGGCATTTTTCACTTTCCCTCCTGCACTCTTTATCTCACCAACTATCTCTTTAATGCTTTGACCGTACTGTTGGATATTCTCACCTTCAAACATTCTCATGTCGTCAAACTTTCCTCTTAAACTCTCCTCTTTGGCAATCTTAACATGTTCATCACTGCTATAAATCTCTTCTAATTTCTTACATACTTCATATGTAGTTTCAAGACCATGAACATCTACATACTCAACATCAGACAGGGAACTGATAATAGCTTCTAATGCGTGGTGATTTTCTTGTTGTTCTTTCTTCTGATCATCATTCAGGGCTCCAGTAGGTGTAGTATACTTATTACCTACATGATCCCAATACTAACTACCAAGACTCTTAATGTAAATCTTCATTCTATCACTTCATATTCTATAGTTATCTTTGTTGAACTTCAGACCTTCTTTCTTCATCATGATCTACAAGATCTTTTCTTCAAACTGTTACGCTTTTAGATTAAGAGGACCCGAGACGCTCTGATACCAATTGATGGTATGATGAAAGAATGAGTATCTGGTAGAATACTGAGGGGGGGGGTTAATCAGTTTATTGAAAAATTGATACAAAGTTCCCAAACTCAAACTCAGTCAAACAAAGTAAACATATCTCAGTCAAGATCAATATTCATAAGAATACTTGGCATCAACTGGTTTAACTGTTATGACAAATTTAACAGTAAACAACTTCAATCTTGTAAACATCAACAATGCTTAATTATAACTCAACATATTCATCTCTCAATGCTTCTACATAACATGCCTTATCAGAAATTAACCACATCAACAAATAAGATCACAACCACAAAAGCATTCACCACTTGACACAAATGTTTATACTTCGAAAACCCAAATAGGTAAAAACCACGATGAGATGAGACTCACAAGGATAGCTATCTAAACTCTTCTGAAGTTCACCCTATTAGAAGCCAAGTCTGTTAAAGCTTTACAATAAGTCCTATTAAGAACTAATTCTGGTTAGGAATCACCCGGTTAAGGGATTTACAAATATGCCTTGATGAAAAGCACAATACCCTATTAGGAGTAACCTCGTTGGAGGATTTAAGAATCCAAGCTAATGGACCACCTTGTTATTGGATTTAATGAGTAACCAAGCTTGTTAGAGCTTACTCGGTTAAGGGATTAACTTCTGTTGTAATTGTTAGAAAACAACAGGTTTTCTTGATCTGTCTAAGTAGCACTACATTTGCTTGATTAGATCCTTCTAAGCTTCAATCTACCTTCACTCAAAGTGCAAATCCATTCACTGGTTAGGCAACTACACACTCAACAGGTTTCTATCAATCTTGCCAACAACCTTTACAAACAATTTCATCGACCTTAAATAGAAATCAATTAGGTCGGTAACACAACAAAAACCTAATTATCATCATCGAGATTACAAACAACTCGGTACAATCTCGACTGTTAGAAATCATTACAATCTCTTCACATTCTTCAAGAAAATTCCAACCGCTCCATGATCACTGCTTCATCAGACTTTGTAACTCATCACACATTGTGCATTAGATGCAATCCACATTGCTCCTTCCATAGACAAAAAACAAATGCACCAAAATAATTTGAACATATCCTCATTCAATGATCACACATGTCTCCCTCATTACCGCTTATCAGATAATAAACCATCAAACTTGATCGGTTAGGGTTTAACAACTAATAGGGTTTATCAATTATATTACATAGAGAGGTTTAACCCTTTCCACTGGTTCACTGGTTCAACTCACAAAATTTACATACCGGTTTACAACATCTTCCACAAAGCTCTTCTTACCAGTTACTAGCCAATATAAAAAAAAATATCAGCAATAACATGAATACCATTACCGGTTCAATTGACATCAGTGCCAACATATCATTAATGCAATCTCTATGCAAAATACCAACAAACTCAAAATGCCAACAAACAAAATTTCCTAGGTGCAGTGTATCTGGACAAGTGACCAAAACTCATCACAAAAATTACCACCAGGCAATCGGTGCTAGTAACTCATCACGAAATGTGGTAACTCATCACAAAATTACCAAATACCGGTTGGATCAATCAAATACCAGTTTGAGTAAAACATATGAACTTTTGTCCTTGAATCTCCACTTGATCTCCATCTTGATCTTCATCTTGATGCCGACTTAGTATAACCATAGGTTGTATCTTATGCACATACTGGTTATCACAAGGTACCGGTTAGAGATTAACCACTAAGTATACCGGTTGATAGTGTAAACAATTGAAGTTACACCGGTAGTCAATATAGTCATATGTGTGTTTGTGAGTGTTTCATCAATGACAATATATGATGAATACATTACAATCATCATCAAGCCAACAATCTCCCCCTTTGGCATTGATGGCAACACCTAGAAATGTTTACAGTAATACTACTAAGTGTGCATACACAACAAATTTACACATATACTCATGCTCCCCCTTAATGCATGCATTATACAAAATTTTTAAAAACACACATACATATTTCTACTCCCCCTTTGACAACAATGCCAAATTGAAACAACAAAATACATATATATATAGAGAGAAAATTTGTATCAAAATGTTAAGCATATACAATAATAACTGAAAAACTTGAATCAAAGTTTAGGCATAAGCAATTCTCATGAAAATAACATTGTAGCTCTTGTTCAACTATGACAAAGCATCTTCCCATGATTCCAACATGTTCTTAGTATACTCGAATGTAGACATGAGCTGTGAATGAAATTCTTCGATTGAGTCTAGTGTGCAAGTTTCTGGAGTTGCTAAGATAGCTTCTGTATTGGAGTAGGCTCTCTGAAGTATGTCTACTTGTGATGTGAGCAAACTCTTGAGTTCCTTTAGAGACCAAAGTCTCTTTGCCTTCTCATTATCATAGATGTACAACCTGTTATGCAAATCATCTACAGATTTGCTAAAGGAAAATATGGAGTCCTGAAGTGGGACATATGCCTTGCATATCCTTTCCAGCTCTTTCTTTTTTTCTATTCACTTTTTTGAAATGTTAGAATAAAAGAAAGAAAAATTAGAGGTGGAAGCAAGATACTTTCCTCCTGTTTCAATAGCTTTACCCAACAAATCTTTATTGTGCGATAGAGCCATTTTTCCACTATCAATATCCTTTGAAAAAATTTCTCCATACTTCTTGTGACTCTTTTCAGCATAGAGTTGAGCAACATCTTCTAGTGACTTGATTTGATCAGATGCATCTGCAAATAACTGACCAAGTTTGCTAATAGGTGTAGGTAGATGTGCTGTAGATTTTTCCAATAGTAGATTAGATAAAATATCTACTGCATTTTGTATTGTTTCAACTTCAACCCTCTGCTCTTTCAGTCTCTTCTTATGCACTCTAGATTGCATAACATTCACAATCTTCATCATTTCTAATGTGCTCATATTGTCCACATCAATAGTTCTTGAAATACTTAAAGAAACATCATCATCCTCATCAATTCGCTTTTGCTTTGCTAGTTCAGAGGATATAACTTTAATGATTTCTTTCTCTGTATTATTCTTTGTTTCCTTTTCAGAGGACTGAGTGTCAACAATTTTAGTAGAATCCTTCTGAGTAACTTGAATGACCAATGGAGATTGGGGTTTCTCCAATTGTTGAGTTTCCAGTGGATTGTCCACATTTAGTTGAGTTTTTGGTAGCTCAACTAAGGTAACCTGTACATCAGTAATTGCAGGAGGCTCCATATCTAGTGCAATGTTGTCTCCAGATAGATCAATTGTGTCCTGAACATCATCAACAACATTAGTAATGGAGTCATCCTTCTTCTTGACAGGATAGACCTCATTAGATTGAACAATCTCTTCTTCATCCATTTCCGGTCGATTAACATCATCAACAACATTATCCTCATTCATAGAGGATTGGATGAGTTCTTCCATTCTTTTGATTTCATAGGCTATTCGATGGGTCTCAATTTCAATAATTGCCCTCTTTCCACTGAGTAACTTCAGTCTTCTTGCTTTGAACATAAACTGAGATTCGTATCGAACGACTAAAGCACTAATATCATCTTTAAAAAAATTCAGGAAAATATTGTACAAATACCTCATCAATGATTTCTTTTTCTAATTTTATAGCTTTCTGCCATTTATTCGAAAGAATATTGTACAAAGAATTTGAGATATCCTTTCTAGTTCATGTGGATATCTACTGTAATGACACAAATGAGTGATTACCTATTGAATGACTTGCTCTTTCTCATTTACAGTGAGGGAATCAAAATGATCTTTTACATTGTCAAACCTATTCCTTCCTAGTGTCTTGATTGTTCTTTCAAAATGGGTTTCAAGCTTGAAATATGCTATATCAATAGGCACAGTTGCCTTTGGCACTTCCTTAACTGATTTTTCTACTCTACTGGTAGCCTTCATCTTCTTACGTTCTTCTTCAGAGTCGGTTCCCTCAGACTCTTCTTGCAAAATTAACTTTCTGCCTCTCTTCTTTGTCACTTTCTCCTTCTTTACATATACCTTAGGTGCCGGTTCCTTTTTGGTTAGGACACTCCGAGTCACCCTTGTAGTCTTTATCACTAGAGGTGCTTCATTAGACTTCTTATTCTTTCCTTTCACACTTTTAACAACAAGAGCAGTACTGGTTTCCGCTGGTGTAACTTGGACTGCCACAATGTCAAATTTTGCCTTATTTTTGTCTTTGGGAGATGCTAATAGGGTATTAGCATATCCAACTAGTAGATCATAGTTCACCTCATAACTCATGTCTTCCATCTCTTCTTCTCTTGGCTCAATTACTTGCATCAAGCAAAAGTCAGTGGTAACAGTAAAGACTATGTCTTTTGCAAAGTGCTCATTTTCTTTTGGAACTCATTAAAATACTTATTCATGGTTGCAGGGAAAGTATTCTTTACAACCTTAATGTTGTTCTTGATTTGTGCCAAGACCGGTAGGTCTTTTGACCATTCAATGTCTCCAATTCCTAGTAGAAAGTTCTGAAAATAAAAGAATAATCCAATCAACAGCTAACCATATTTGAACTTTAGACTGCTATCCTTTTTAATAGATTGCAAATTCTGAAATAGTTGACTCCTGATAGCTTCACAAAGATCATAATTTTCATTATCAACAATCATTTTGTGAGCTGTATGAATTGTTGCGGATGGAACACTATTAAGTCTACTAGAGTAAAATACTCGGTAGCCTATCACCATTACTAGTAGTTTCACTGCAGGGTCTTTAATATTGTTAACCGAAAAGGCACGCCCATCAGAAGTAGAATCGGTTAAAGAGAATACCGTATCTTTTTAAATTTGTCTAAGAACAGGTACTTCACTGGTTGGGAAATAACTAGTTATAGCCTGAATGGCTTCCTTAGTTATTGTGTGAGTTCTTTCTAAATACATGTTATCTCCATGAACTCTACTCAAAATAATTCTGATGTGTTCTTCCTCAAAATCTTCAAGAAAGTAAGCGGCATTATGAAAACCCTTTTCAAAAACCCTAGCATACTTTGTTTCAATCTTTCCGTTCTCATCACAAAGAGATTTCAACTGAGTATAAATGTATAGAGATCCTAAATCTTCTATCTTGCAGTCAATATAACTAGACAAATCTCCTTTGACCAAAACTCCACTCAAAACTTGTGACAATGCATTATACGACATAATTTGTTCTGCCTCTACAGCTTCCATAGGCTTAGAAGTAGTCATTAACCTCTCTACAGTCTTTGAAGTTGATGCCATTCCAGATGAACAAGATTCAAAGTAGGATGGTCAAAAAAATACCTTGTTTCGTGCACGTTGCCCCGTTTACCGGTTGAAATTCCCAAGTGCACACCAATTCGACTTTTTGCAACCTTCAATTCCACTTAATTACACAAATCACAAAGCAATTCAGTAATTGCCAACAAAACAATCTTTCTCAGCTCAGCAAGCGTTCCAATTTCTTTCTTGAATGCTAGGGTAAAAATGACAAAGTAAAAAATTGCTTTTATCCTTTTTACCTACTGCATTAAATGCTTGCCCGTTAGGGTTACAAACCCTAATTTCATCGTTGAAGGAGAAAACCAGTTGATAACATATTGACAAAAAGTTACCAAATTTTCATGCTTCAAAAATTCTTTTACCACTCATTTTTCTCAAGGGGTGCAGAGGTAATTTGACCGTTAAGCTCCCCTTAGCCATATTAAAAAAGGCTTAAGTCACCGATGCAGGTTTCTCTTCACTGGGTGAAGGAACAATTTGTTCTCTAGGTGAGTCATCACTTTTCTTCTTCCAAATCCGGTTCATTTCCTCTCTAGTTTCTTCAACATTAACTTTCTACTTTCCTTTTTGATCCTTAGGAGAATTGACCGGTTTGCTATTTCTAGATCTACAAAATTTCGCTAAGTGCCCCGGTTTGTTACAGTGATAACAGGCCATACCAGATGATTTCCAAGGTCTTGCATTGCCTCTTCCTGTTCTTCTTCTACAATTCATAGCCACATGACCAAAGTTATTACAGATGATGCAAATGACATTTGTTACCATTTTCATCTCAAATGGACTAAACTGGTTGTTGTAGGGTCTTTGCCAGTTTAGGTTTACTCGGTTGACAAAATTCCTCATTCAATCACCATTTGGTCTTGGATGCATGTGTGGTACAGGAGGAATTTGCATACTCTCGATGAATTATGGAAAGCTTCTATCAAGGAAATTGTTATGACGATGTATAGATTTAGGGAGTATTAGTGCCAAAGGTGTATGGGTTTTCTTGTTGCAACAGAGCTCAAAAATTAATTTGTTTCATAATTCATGGTTCATTATGCACCACAAATTTGCCAAGTTTCTGGATTCGATTGTGTGTATTTTTTTCCATCAGATCTACAATTCAACATCTTTCATGTCTTGGGAATTCTTTTCATCCTGATGATGAATCATAGAGTGTGATTCGAAATGTTGATGGAAAAAAATACACACAATCGAATCCACAAAAAATACATTAGAATAAAATTTAGTTTTCTAAAAAAAAATCGATTGACCAAATTTAAGAGCTTTAGGAATTACTAAAATGACTACAACAAACCAAATTTTAAAAAAAATGAAACATCTCTAAACAAAATCATTAAGAACTAAGTGAAAACTTAAGTGAATAGTTCTTTAACTAAACAAGATAGTCATAAAACATCCACAAGATTCATATTACTCAAAAAAAAATTGCACTATAATTTTTTTTCAAAAGTTAGAGAAGGGAAGCGTAAAACTTAGAAAGGGTTTTTATTTGCTTACAAGGAGATGAGAGTAATGGTCTTTGCAATTAGCTATATTATTTAATAAATAATTTAATACAAACTTAATTACATTAACCATATGATTACTTACTATTATTTTTTTTCAAGTTGAATTGTTTTCTTTAATAGGGAATAGTTGATTTATATTGTTTTACCATTATCCACTATTAATTTGTGACACATCAAGGCATATATAAAACTAGCAATAAGATCAAAAGATTTGTTGTGTGTGTATAAAATTTGTCTCAATAGTTGACAATATTTAATATAACACAAAATAAATAATTTATAATGTATTCAAGCATAATCTCAATCAAAGATAAGACTCATATCTATCAATAATCATTACTGAGAAGAATCTACTAATTAATATAATGATCATTATAAGGACGTACTAGACAAAGACACTTTATATATTGAAGTAACTTATAGTGCATAATATTAATAATATCCACTCCTTAGGTGAAAGAAACAACTCCTTGTAATTCCATCACATGATTTGTACTCCCAATAAAATTGACAACTATGATGCTACATTAGCTATTTGATGTTAAATATCTATTTTAGAAATCACAATTTAAATTTAGAAGATATAAGAAAAGAGTTGTTGCATTTTCATACTCTCTCTCTCTCACTCACACACACACACACACACACACACACACACAAGCTCCTTAATTAACCCCCATTAGATCTATAAGTCTACCCCAATAATAAATAAATGAATGGAATTATGTAATTAAAAATATTATGTTGTGCATATGTCACTTATGAGATGTGTTGTGATGCATAACTAAATAAAATCTTGTGATGTTACCTTTCAAGCCTAGCTTGTTGAGAACTTGATACTTTGTGCAAATATTGATGTATGCATTAATCAACATGAGATCCTTAGTAAAATAGTACTTATAAATGAGGGATAGATTGTTTTACCATCTCTAATCAAATGATGTTTTAAGATGAAGACAATTATGATATACAATATTCATATGACTAAAATAAATCTCCATTCTCCAATCTAAAGAGCTTTTATATTCCACTTAATGAGTATGGAACTTTATGCCTACACCATCAAGGAAGATCAAAATATTTGGTAAATATGTAGTTAAAAGAAAATTTGAAGTGGTATTTGATGCTCTGCAAAAAGGATTAGAAAATCTATTTGATGGCAACACACACAAGAGCACAAGAAACAAACGTTAGTGTTAGCAACAAAAGATTATCCTAAACAGGCATATCAAGAGAGATATTAAGCATGAAATAGAAAGCATATAAACATAAAATGAAATAGCTAATCAAGATGCTCATAGTTGCTCCTCCCTTGTTCCTCTCCTCTCCAAGTCCCAAATGAGTGTAGCTCTCAGCAGCTTTTTGCACTATGGATGCTTATGGAGGATTGAGATTTAATACTAAGCTTCAAATATGAAATGAAAAGCTAAATACTATGCTAGAGTAGATAGTGATGCTATGAAAAAGCTCTATGCTAATGCCAGTATAACAACAATACTCTAAAATGCTTCTCTTTTTGCTTGAGGAGAAGGGTTCTATTTATAGAAGAAATAGGGAAATGAAGGGTTAAGATTGAATGGTTTAATCAAGGGCCAAGTTTGAAAGTTGGGGATCCATGTGCACAATTGGCACCAATAAAATGGTGACAAGTGTCAACATAGGATTGGGTTGAGAGAAGAGGTTGGAGGCATTAAAGGCCTGAGAAGACCTCATGGTTATCTAGAAGGTAAGGGTCAAGTCCAAATTAAGATTACCCACTGGATTAGGAGTTAATCCAAGGATAAACCTTTGTGCAAATGATTAAGAGATAATCATGGTCAAAGCATTAATGACCTGATGAGACCCTTGGGTTGGGTAGAGGTTGAGTCAAAACAAATGTTTTAACCATGTGGGAGGGTTGAATTAACCATTAATGGTTATTGGAGACTTTGGGGATTAAGTGGTTGAAGGTTGAAAGCTTTCAAAGGTTATCCAAGACTTTGAGGGTTAATTTGTTGAACACACAAAGCATTAATTGCTTTTCAAAGACTTTGGAGTCTTTGAGAAGTGACTCCAATTTGCTTAGGAATGTGACAATATTTAGGGGATGGATTAGGCTAATTAGGAAGGGTTTAGAAGAATCTAGAAGGGGTTTAGGCATACAAGTGGATTTTGTAGGAAAATGCAAGTGGGAGAAATTTTGGTATTTTCAATTAAAATAAAATCATTTATTTCAATTAAATGGTGTAATTTGCATTTGGATAAATATTCAAATAAATATTAATTTATTTAAATGAGAAAAATGAAGATAAAGCATTAAAATGCTTGAAGACTTTGAGGGAAACCATTAAAGGCTTGAAGACTTTAAGGAAGGAAGCCATCAAGTTTGAAGACTTTAAAGCCATCAAGTTTGACTACTTTAAGGGAAACCATTAAAGGTTTCAAGTGGGTGAGGATAAATAGGATTTTAAATAAATAATTTATTTAAAATAGTTGTGCAACTTGCTTTTGTAGGAAAATACAAGTGGGTGGAGGATAAAGGTGATTTAAATAAATTATTTATTTAAAATAATTGTGCAACTTGCATTTGTAGGAAAATGCAAGTGGGTAGAGGATAAAGGTGATTTAAATAAATGATTTATTTATTTAAATGTGAGAGGTGGGATCTTGGGGGATTTAAATAAATATTAATTTATTTAAATGTGAGAGGTGGGATTTTGGGGGATTTAAATAAATATTAATTTATTTAAATGTGAGAGAAGATTTAATTAAACAAATATGATTTATTTATTTAATTAATGGTATGAATTTGGTTAAGTGAATTAAATCAAATAAATTGAATAATTTATTTAATTAATAGGAGAAGAGGGTTAAGATGAATTAATTAAATATTAATTTAATTAATTATTAATTGATGGTTAAATAATCAAATAAATACTAAGTATTCATTTAATTAAGTGGACAGATTTATGTGACTACATTTGCCCCTCTTTGAGACGGTGCAGTTTATCGCGTCGTTTCAAAGAAAGAAAAATAGGTGTGAAGAAATGCCCCATAAAATGTAAATTTAATGGGTGGTATGCCCCCTCGAGAGATGGGCCGAATTTTTTTTGAAAAATCGGGCGATCTCTCGAAAAAGAATGAAAAGCGGAGGGGAGGTAGAATAGAAGAAATTAGAACTAATGATGAAAGAATGGGAGAAAAATAGAGTGAATGCGGAGAAACAACAAGCCAGCAAGTACCCTGAGGTCATGCAAGAGATACATAGCAGATGTAGTGTGGGGTTTGGATTGATGCTATACAATTGATCAAAATTGGTTGGATAATCTGGTGCAATCGGTTTAATTGCCCTGGTCAAGTCAAAGCATGACAGTTGATGTCAGTTGGTCGCTTGAACATGATAAAGTCTGAGTAAGTGAATCAAAGTGACCTGATGGTGACTTAGACAATTGATGTAATTGCTCGATGAAGTCAAGGTATATGAAGAAAAATACTCGTTGAGACGTAGATAATTGATGTAATTGTCCATTGGATTGTGTTTGATTGGTTGATCAATTGATAGGATGTGCGTGTGATGGATGGTTGTGGGGAATCATGGTAGCCCCGTTGAGACTAGGTCATTATGATAAATGCCTGATGTAGTCTAGGATTACCATAATCGATTACCTGTTGAGACCCGAAGATACTTGATCAGAGTATCTGTTGATAGTCTAGGTGTGTGTGAGACGATGTATCTGTGCAGATAGAGTAACTTTCTTGACTTATTGGATGACTTAGGATAGGAAACACAATCCCTCCTATTTAGAGATGGATGGTGATGAACATGGCTTGATTAAGTTGATTAGGACACGATGTAGGGTATGTGATGGTGATGATCAAGATAAGGAGGGTGAGGGGGGATTTGATGTTAGATAGAAGAAATGGAGGACTAGGACCGAGTCCTATGGAAGAAGATGAGTAAAATAGAGTATGCATTATTATGACTATGTATGCATGATATGCAGCTATTATGAATGTATGGATGGATGGAATGCAACGAAATGCAATATATACAGATGAGATGGAATGACGATCCATGGTGCTTTATTTTCATCATTGAGCTTTAAAATGTTGTAAGAAAATACAAGCAACTTGACATAAAGATTCAAGATGACCAAAGTATTTCTTACATGGATTTTTATATAGCAAGTTAATACAAGCAACTTGATATAATGGATCAAGTTGACCTGAGTATTGCTTGCGGAACAGACAAGGATTATCTCCTTTCATGCATGACTTGGATCGTCCTCCTTGATCTTAGGCTGATCATATCCTGAGACAAGTGCATACCGTAATAAGAGATAAAACCTTTATCCAGTTTGGATGAGGTAGGAGGAACCAAAGAAAGAGAATTGTACCTGCAAACAAACAATATATACATAAAGAATAAAGAATAAGGATCCTTGGTAATGGTGCATGCCCATATGGTCGAGGTATACGCTGTAGTCAGCAAGCCGTAATGATCTATGACTGCATTTTGCATAAGATCATGTAGCTTGGTGAACTTCCCACGTAGACACCATTAGTACATGCCCCAGTACTTCATCGGAAATAATGCACAAACGATACAAAACAATGCTGAAAGATCCCGATACAGATAAACAAATGATTATACTCATAAATCAACCAAGTATTTGATAGATTAACATAATTTTCTTGTCAAAGAAAATGTCATCTTGTCTTTGTTTTGATAAGGAAGGATGCATCCTTGTTTAAGACAGTTTGGATTGTTGATGTTGATTGTGTTGGTCGAGTGATAAGTGGTCATTTGTGTGAGTATTTTGTATCTGATCGGATGAATATGTACAAGGTGTTGTCATGTTTTTTTGGGTGATTTTCGATGGTTTTTTGATGTTTTTGGATTTTGTGTAATAGTTTTTGAATGTTTGTGGATTTTGCGAGACATTTTTGAATGTTTTTGTATTTTGCGAGACATTTTTTGAATGTTTTTGCCAATGAATCACCAGTAATGTAGAATCCACTTCCATCATCTAGATTGTAAGGGCATTGCCCCCAAGTTGGACATGATTTATGAAAAAGCAGGATGCTAGACGCATGAAGTACTTTCTTGGATGACAGATCAAATAACAAGCCATGGTTAGATGGATGGATGTGTGTATGTATGAATGTGATCGCAACGAGCGTGAAAGATACTGGAGCCATTGCCTTTACGAGTGGCGCCTGTTTGCCAGGTTTTCACCATCGCACTTACCCAAGGTGCCACCGGAGTGGTTGTTCACCGTTTGGATGCATGATTTTTCTTTACTTTTTTTTTGTTTTGAATGGTTTTGTATTTTCTTTAGGACATTTTCTGAATGTTTTTGATATTTTCTGATATGTAGGGGAGCTTGATGCTCTGTACAGCTTATGTGTAAAACTGTTTGAGGTGCATGCTATTGATTGGATCTGCGAGCGGTTCTCCTTCTGAAGTAGCCAACTGATATGCCCCGGACCCGAATACAGCAGTGACAACATATGGGCCCAGCCAGTTTGATTCAAACTTGCCTTGATGTTCTCTATTTGGTTGGTTACGAGGATTTTCTCGAAGAACAAGATCACCTACCTCAAATGTACGAGATCTAACTCGGTGATTGTAACTTCTACTCATGCGCTGCTGATAGGCTTTGAGGTGATTGTATGCAGCTTGTCGCTTCTCATCTAGTAACTCTAAGTCTTGAAGACGGGATACTCTGTATGCTTCATCATCGATGAGATTGTGCAATGAAACTCGTAAGGATGGTATCTCGACCTCAATAGGTAAGATAGCTTCAGCACCATAGACCAATGAATAAGGAGTTGCACCTGTAGGGGTCCGAATGCTAGTTCGATATGCCCATAGCGCTGGATTCAATTGAACATGCCAATCACGGTCGACATCATTGACTGTCTTCTTTAGGATCCTCAATATGTTTTTATTGGATGCTTCGGCCTGACCATTGCCTTGTGGGTAATAGGGAGTGGAAAAGCGGTGTTGGATATGAAATTTCTCACAAAGCTCACGGACATCCTGATTTTTGAAAGGAAGACCGTTATCTGTGACAATGGACATGGGCACACCATACCGGCAGATGATGTAATTGAGGATGAATGAGGCGATCTTCTTGCCGGTGACTTGGGTAAGTGGAACAGCTTCGATCCACTTGGTGAAATATTCGGTGGCGGTAATAATGAATTTATGGCCATTGGATGAAGATGGATGGATTTTACCCACAAGATCAAGACCCCATTGACAAAAAGGCCACGGTGTTGTGATTGGTTGTAGTTCTTGAGCTGGTGCATGTATTAGGTCGCCATGAACTTGACATTTTTTGCACTTCTTGACAAAGTAGTAGGAATCCTTTTCCATAGAGGGCCAATAGTATCCAGCTCGCATGATCTTCTTGGCTAGTGATGGACCACTTGAGTGAGTCCCGCAAATTCCTTCATGTACCTCTTCCAAAGCCTTTGTTATCTCACCTTGTTCCAGACATCGAAGGAGAGTACCATCAAGACCGCGTCGGTATAGGGTTTCGGCAATAATGGTATATCGAGCAGTTTGGCGAATGAAGGTTTTACGTTGGTTATTTGATTGGTTGGGAGGAAGGGTGTGATCACGGAGATAAGTGTAGAACTCACCATACCATGGGGATTCAGAACCGACAAGGCGACATATCATTTCGGATTCAGGGATATCATAAGCGGGAATCCAAAGTTGTTCTACCAAGAACTCGTAGCGTGTTGAATTCTGTGGAAGATCTAGTAGAGATGCGATGGTAGCCATAGCGTCAGCAGCTCGATTCTGATCTCTTGGTATCTGCTCAAAAGTGATAGTAGTAAATGATGTCTTTAGATTGTCCACCATTTGCTTGTATGGCATGAGTTTATCATCTTTGGTCTGATACTCATCTGTTGCTTGTCGAATGACTAGTTGGGAATCGCCATATACTTGCAGTTCTTTTAATTTCCATTGTATGGCTAATCTGAGTCCTGTGATCAAGGCCTCATACTCTGCTATGTTGTTTGTGCATGGAAATGTGAGCCTGTAAGACTTCGGGATGCTATCACCTTGAGGTGTGATAAACAGAATGCCTGCCCCCGAGCCGTGCCTAGTGTATGAACCATCAAAGTATAATTTCCATGACTGTGCTTCTGTAATCATGAATATCTCTTCATCTGGAAAATTGGAAATGAGAGGATGATCGCCTATGAGAGGTGCATCAGCCAATTGATCTGCAATGACCTGACCTTTGATAGCTTTACGGTCCACATACTCGATGTCGAATTCACTTAGAATCATTACCCAATTAGCTAAGCGACCTGTCAATGCTGCTTTGTTAAGTAAATACTTGAGTGGATCAATCTTTGCAATGAGTTGCACCTTGTGTGTTAACAGATAGTGCCTCAGTTTAGTGGCTGCCAAGATTACTGCTAGGCAAGCTCGCTCAATAGGTGTGTAATTGAGTTCATAGCCCACCAGTGTGCGAGAGATGTAGTAAATAGCACACTCTTTTCCTTCTGCATTATGTTGTGCCAGTAGTACACCCAATGCTGTACTTGTTGCTGAGATATAGAGCAATAATGGTCTACTTGGATCTGGTGGCATCAGCAATGGTGGATTTATGAGATAGTCTTTAAGCGCCTGAAATGCTTGCTGGCATCTATCATCCCACTGAAAGCGGATGTTCTTGTGTAGCAGGTGTGTGAATGGGTGACACTTATTAGCCAAATGTGCAATGAATCTGCGGATAGATTGAAGCCGTCCTTGTAGTGTTCTTAGCTGACTGATATTCTTTGGAGGTGGCATGTCCATTATTGCCTTAACCTTTGCTGGATCGACCTCAATACCTTTGCTTGAGACAATGTATCCTAGAAGCTTCCCGGAGGTCACTCCGAAGACACATTTCTTTGGGTTGAGTCGAACATGGTACTGTTCCAATCTATCAAAGATTTTATCTAAGATGTGAAGATGTCCTTCTCTAGTAAGTGATTTTGCTAGTAAATCATCCACATAATCTTCCATTATAGTATGCATCATGTCATGGAAGATGGTGGTCATTGCTCTTTGATAGGTCGCTCCTGCATTCTTTAGACCAAAAGGCATTACATTCCAGCAGTATGTGCCCCATGGACATGTGAAGGCTGTCTTATGTTGCTCCTCTGGTGTGATCTTTATTTGATTGTATCCTGAAAAGCCATCCATGAGTGAAAGCATGGCATGTCCTGCTGTCAAATCTACTATGATGTCAATATTTGGTAGAGGGAAGTCATCCTTAGGACATGCTTTATTTAGATCTCTAAAGTCTGTACAAATGCGGATGCCCCCTTTTGGTTTGCCAACTGGCACAATATTGGAGATCCATTCTGCATAATCAATTGGTCTAATGAAACCAACATCCAGGAGTTTCTTGAGTTCTATTTTGACTAGCACGGCAATCTGAGGATGCATCTTACGAAGCTTCTGCTTGACAGGTTTGGCTCCTTTTGCTACTGTGAGATGATGCATGACTAAATCAGGATCAAGCCCAGGCATGTCTGCATATGACCATGCAAAGTTGATCTGACGCTGTTGGAAGAACTCTATAAATTGAGGCTGTTCCTCTGGAGTGAGAAGAGATGCCAGATGTATGATATGAGGATTTTCAGGAGTCCCCACATTGTATTCTTTGGTCTCCTCAATGAGGATCATTGATCGTTCCTGTTGTGTATTAGCAGGGAGAATGTCAAACCCTTCATCCTCAGGCGCCTCAGAGAGGTTTTCACCGTTGGATACGCTCTTTCTTTTTACTTTTGTTGGATCAAACAGTGCCACAGTGTGGTTTTCACTGGAAGATCCATGTTTTAATGTTATATTTTTGCAGCTGAAGGGTTTGGCATCCGCCCCGAAGTATGCTGCGCTATTAAGTTCAATGGCGAATCCAGCTTTGTGATCCCCGCTTGGTAGATTATCCCTTAATTCCAAAAAGTCAATGATAGCCTCATCATTTTGGAAGAGGTCAAGACATGGGGGATTTGGTTGGTTCCATTCGATGAGTTTAGGGTGGATAATGGGCATTACTTCATCGATTAAGTTAAGTGCGGGAGATGTATCAGTGAGGGTTAAGACAGTGTGGTGAAGGTCGTTGATGGTACTCTCCCTGTCAGAATCAGGCGTAGGATGAGACGTAGGGTCTGTGGAAGATGTTTCCAGCTCAGGTACCCAAGTGGTCTTTATCTGTGCTTCTCCGTAAACAGGGATGTCTTTGCGGGGTGGAGGTGGTGATGTGTCTTCCTCATCTGAAGTGTTAAGTTGCACTGAATCGAATTCCCACTCATGTGAGTCGGTCTCTGAATCACTCTCCAGCATTCGATTGCTATACCATACTGGGATGTCTTTGGAGTTAAACACGACAGGTGTGATTGGTTTATGTATCCTTGTAGTGATCGGTGCTGCAGGAATTGTGATGGGGTTTAATGGATTTGTCACTGGAAGTATCGGTAATGGTGACTCAGTGGCTTCTGCTGGAACTATTGGTGCCATAGATGCTGCTGCGGGTTCCAATATAGTTGCTGCTACAAATGGTGTTGCTGATAGGATTACTGGTTCGTTTGATGGGATGAGTGACATTGGTGATGGTGGAGTTGTGAGCCTTGAGGGGGCAGTGGGGATAGTGCTTGATGGTGCTTTGATTATGAAAGGTATCCTCTTTGCAGTAGGTGGGCAAAATGGTTTGCTGGGTTTTCCTTTGAATCTGAGTTTAGGAAGGATCTCTTTTTCAAAGCCAAGGCCTGTATTACCTTTGGGCTTGAACTCTGGCAGCAGCGGTTCATGTCGTCCTTGTTTGCAGTATCCCAAAGCACTCTGACCATCATACCCCATTCTTTGCATAATGAGGAGGCCTTTACCATACTGTTCCGTAGGAAGTGTAACTCGCGGTATGTCAGTGGTGATGGGATCTTTATAGATCCATTCCGCTAGGTCCTTATCTTGTGTCTCTTCCTCTTGACTCTTTCCAAGGATGAAAGGCGTTAAGGCACATGCAGGCGTGTTTAGTGGTTGCTGGAGTAACTGCTGTGGTTTACCATGTGTTCTAGGAGAAGTAGGCATTTGTCCCACACAAAAGAGCTGACTCAAGTTGTATTCTCCAGGACCTTCCTCTGTGACTTTCATCTTAAGCTTTTCTTGCTTGGGTATAGGAGTGTTTGAACTGGCAAGAGAGGCGGGATTTACATATGATGTGGAGGAAATGGCTTCCCTATTATTAGGAACAGTAATTTCTGGTTGATGGCTGATATTATGGCAAAATGCAAAGGGATTTGCATCGCCCAGGATTGTGATCTCTGCACCATTATGTGGGAACTTGATACATTGATGGTAGGTAGATGGAACGGCTTGCATGGCATGTATCCAAGGTCTCCCTAATAATAGATTATATGGCAGAGGAAGGTCCAGAACCTGACAAGTGATGTGCTTTACCACGGGGCCCACTCGGATTGGTAGTACCACAGCTCCTTTGGATGAACGCTCTGCATCATCATAGGCCTTGATGGTGATCTTCTTGCGAGGATCCACTGATTCTACTGCATAGCCCAATGCTGTGACCAACTGTAGTGTGCAAATGTTTAGGCCTGCTCCATTATCAATCAAGACTCGCTTGATCCTGTGTTGGTTGACAAAGCCTTCAATGTGGAGTGAGGCGTTATGAGGTTGCTGGAAGGAAGAGTTATCACTTTCAGAAAAAGTGAGACAAGGTGATGACTTTAGACTTCCAACCATGGCTTGAAATTGGTCCGTGTTCAGGTTTGCAGGGACTGACGCCTCTTGGAGTGCTTGATCCAAGATTGTTTTATGAGAGGGTGACAGACGCAATAGTTCCAAGATGGATATAAGTGCAGGGGTTTTGTCTAATTGTTCCACAAGATTGTACTGCTTTGGGATGGAGGTGGTGCCTTGTGGAGCTGCCTTGATGGTGACCTTGCCACGACGTGTAACAACATTGCAATGTGAGGTGGGATTTTTGAAGGTGATAGTTGCAATTTGTTCGCTGGCATCATACAGGTGATTGACAGTGTAGTTATACGCAGCTTGCGTATAATCAGTGGTATCAGGACCTCGTCTAGACGTGGAAGGACCCCTTTGATCTTGTGATGGAAGTGGATTTTTGAACATCTGATGATCATTATTGGTTGTTTTTGGGTCATGTCCTTCAATTTCAATTTCTCCTCGGTCAATAAGATCCTGAATGAGATCTTTCAATCGATGACAATTACTTGTCTTATGTCCTCTTCCTTGATGGAACTCACAATGTTCAGTATCCTTCCACCATGCTGGTTTGACTTGGGGCTCATAATTTGATAACTTAGGTAGAGTGATCAAATTCTGAGAAATAAGTTGTCGCATCACCGTTTCAATGGGTTCCCCTAAGGGAGTGTATGTGCATTTTTGTTTTTGTGGACGGGGTCTTGGTTCATCATGAGATGTGATGCGACCTTGATTGGGAAGAACATTTGTGTTATTTTGAGGTGGAGGATTTTGTCCTGCAAATCGAACCACAGGTTGTGCATTTTGGATAGTTCGAGCATCCACAACTCCATCGTTGACGATATTCTTATTCTTGTTCCAGAAGTTCGGTTTATCACTATTGAAGCGCGGGCGAGGACCATCTTTGGGTTCATTAAAGATTTTGATGAGTCCTTTTTTGATGAGTGCCCTTTCACATTTTATACCCTTGGTGATCATATCGTTAAAAGAGTCTGTGTCTTTGACATCCAGGTGAAATTCCATTTCTTCGTTTAAGTTGGAAATGAAAATTTCCACTAGTTCTCGTTCAGGTAACTGAAGAGAACGTCTGCTAGACATTTGGCGCCATCGTTGCAGGAATACTGCGAATAATTCACCTGGTTTTTGTTTGGTGTTGCATAGATCAGCCATGGTGATGTCGCGTTCAATATTATAAGAGTAATGAGATAGGAACTTCTGGATGAGTTCCTCAAATGTTCTAATGCCACCTGGAAGTCGGGAAAACCATGATGTGGTTGTTCCTCCCAAGCTTTGGGGAAAAAGGCGCATTAGGTATGTGTCCTCATAAGCTACTTCAAGACAAGCAGAATGAAATTCTCGGACATGATCACGGGGATCCCCCTTTCCTCTATATTTTTCAAATTTGGGTGTTTCAAACCCGCGTGGAAAGGGTGGCATATAAAGATTCCTATCAAACGGATAGGGACAGATGTCGTTAAGTGAAAATTGATTGGTCTTAACACCACTATGAAGTTGTTGGGCGAGATTCGCGACTTGTTGCCGCAACATCTCCATTTCATTTGGAAGAGGAGGTGGTGGGTTACCTCGAGGGATGTTATATCTGATGGGATCTCTACGTCTTTCCTCCTCATGGCGACTTTGTCTTTCTGATGCTTGTCTTAATTGGGCAAGATCAAAGTCTGAGGGGAGTTTGGCTCCTTCTTGAGCAAGTCTTAAGAAGTGAGCATCCGCATTGCTCCTGAGAATTTCATCAAATAATCTGTTAAAGTGAGGGTTATGCTGAACCCTTTCGATTGTTGAAGGAGTGGGACTACTTGGGTTTTCATCATTTACATTTCCTCCAAGTGCTTCTTGAAATTCATTGAGGTTGTCCTCTTCTTCCTCAATTTCTATTTCTCGTTGCCTTGATCGCGATCGGGTTTGAGCCATTTTGTTTGCAAGTTTGTGTTGAAGTTGATTGAAGATGATGATGAGTTGTTCGATGAAAGATGGATGATTAGTGGATTGTAGATCTCTAGCACTCTAAAGGTAAATGTAACCAGAATTCTTTCTTTGAATTGCTTGTTTGTTTTGATGAGTTTGGATGTGATAAGGTGTAGAGAAATCTGAGATGTGTTACAGATTTTGACTACCTAGCAATGAGAGGATTCACTCATGAACTAGTTTTAACCTGCGTAGATGTGTCTCTTAGGATGAGCTTATCCTAGATGTAGAAACAATCTAAAAGTGATGTGATGTGTTTGATTTCAAGCAATATCTAAAAAAGGAATCTTGGGACAAGAACCTCTTAATGTTTTGAGAGTTTTGGGATGAATTGATGATGGAAAAATGATGTATGAATGAGATGATGGATGTTTTGTTTTCAACTTTAATAAAAACTTTGTGTTACAAATGGAACAAACTCTACTTCTTCCCTTTCAGGCGTT
This sequence comes from Cryptomeria japonica, assembly GCF_030272615.1. NCBI lineage: Eukaryota > Viridiplantae > Streptophyta > Pinopsida > Cupressales > Cupressaceae > Cryptomeria > Cryptomeria japonica. The sequence continues at coordinate 764,699,178 of NC_081408.1, forward strand.
GGTGGCATTTCTCGAGCTGTGTTGTACGTGATACAGATGTTTGGGAAGAAGTTGGGATTAATCTTTCCTCCTTGATTTTTGTGATAACTCAGAGCTCTATATTGCATAAAAGCTCTGCGGTTCAATGATTCGGAATCAAACTCGTTTGTTTTACCTTGAAGATAGAGACGCATGCGATGTAGAAAGACTCTATGTGAGACAAAGATTTGTCTATTGAGATAGAAGAATTTCCTCCTTTTGATCAAAGCCTTTGAGCTTAATGGTCTTCTTTTCAAGGTAATATTCTGATGACACTTCTTCTTTCGCAAGATGTGAAGAATGGTCATAAATTTTTGACTCTTTGTTTGTTTGCACTTTGTTTTTGGTATTTTTGGTTGTGTTGACAGATGTTGGATGAATACTTTGTTTTTGGGATTGATTTTCTGATTTTTCTTTGACAAGAAAACAAAGCAAGCACACAAACACAAGATTGTAGCCTCAAAGGCACAAATGAGTATGGGTCTAGATCAACCCAATCCTTGGACTTGTTTTTGACCCTTCCTTTAGATTTATTTTAAGGTGTAATTCCAAAGCCTGAAGTCGGCTCAATTTGCACTAGGTCTGTAAAACGAACACACTTCAAACACTCTTTATCCCTAAGGTCAAATGGCCAGTTGTGATAAATTTAGCCCACATCTTGATATTTCTTCGACTTTGGTACTACATACCTTATCAATCCCGCCGTGGCAGGTAAGGATGTGATATACTAAGTCTTGCACGAGCATAACAAATAGATGATCCCTATGATGGGGGAGTCACCACTTTTATCAAGCCACAAGTGACCTTTCAAAAAGCTATGTTTCTACTCAAGGAAATATGTATGGTGAGTATCTTGGGAGCAAAACCATCTATGCTCTTGCACTAAATTATACCTCAAATATCCTCAATCAATAGAACGGGTGGGCTACTACTTAAAGGTGTTTAGTCATGTTCGATGTTTTTGGACATAAGTTCATTCTGCAGTGACTCACTTAAGAGCCTTGTAACTGGTGGTGGGGCCCATTTGTCCTTTCGGCCAGTTACACTGTAGGAACAGCTATACCCAAGGCTACAGCTTTCGCTCACACCTGATTTCTATAGCGGCTCGAAGGATTTACCGCTCAAGGTCGTTCCCAAGAGTGATGTGTCTCTTGGCAGGCCTCTCTTAAAAAGATAAAATTTTGAGTGTTACTAACACTTTTCTCTTGCACCTAGGACCACGAAAGCCAAGGGAGAGGATAGTGTGTGTTAGAAGTAGGACCACTCGACCAACTCTTTGCACAAGTGTGCCAAGCACGAAAAACACTTGTTCTTTTTAATCTGTCATTGCAATGTGATCTAACTATTTGGAGATGTTGCTCCAACAATCATGGTGTTCTTTTTAATTTTCAAAGGCAATTGTTTGAGTAAACTAGAATTTGAAATCCTGGTCAACTTAATGAAAAACACGTTTGCATGAAGTAAAATTGCTTTGAAAATGAGACAAGTTGATTGTGAATTTTATTTGCACCAAAAATGGAAGTGTGGATTGTGAGTTTTATCTTGATGCAAGAAATAAAATTTGCCTTGTTGATTTTAAGCACCAAAACGAAGTTTGTTTTCTAACTTGCAAAAAAAAATAAAGTTGTTTTTGTATAAGTTTGTGGTTCTTTTTACCTTTGAACAATGAAATTCTTTTTAATAGCCCCAAACAAATGTGTGATTCTTTTTCAAAAGCCCAAATTTGAAATGTGAAGTTAATTTTAAACCAAAATAAAAAGTGAATTCATTTTTAAAACCAACTTCAAAAACAAGTTAGTAAAAAATATAAATCTACTCTTTAATCTAATTTAAATCTGCACAAAAGAGAAAAATAGTTAGTAAAATCCGCCTATTTGGTGGGCTTCTACAAGCCTAAATTTTTTTTTTTTTTTGGTTTTTTATTTTTTTTTGGTTACAAAGTGATTTGTACAACGTTTTGTTACAATAGCGCTAGTCTGCGTTTGAACAGAGGCACTATTTAACACAAACGTATTAAAAGAAAGGGAAAGACAGAGAAGGGAAAAGCACTGAAACAGGGGGAATAGCGCCAAAATAATGCCAAACGCACCAAAACAGTGTCAAAAGTGCAACCTGTGTGACATTTTCAACATTCAAACATGTTATTGGTTAAAAAAAAAAAAAATTGATCTTTTTGGTGTTTGGATTCACGTCGGGTTCACCAAATGATGCTCTGCAAAAAGGATTAGAAAATCTATTTGATGGCAACACACACAAGAGCACAAGAAACAAACGTTAGTGTTAGCAACAAAAGATTATCCTAAACAGGCATATCAAGAGAGATATTAAGCATGAAATAGAAAGCATATAAACATAAAATGAAATAGCTAATCAAGATGCTCATAGTTGCTCCTCCCTTGTTCCTCTCCTCTCCAAGTCCCAAATGAGTGTAGCTCTCAGCAGCTTTTTGCACTATGGATGCTTATGGAGGATTGAGATTTAATACTAAGCTTCAAATATGAAATGAAAAGCTAAATACTATGCTAGAGTAGATAGTGATGCTATGAAAAAGCTCTATGCTAATGCCAGTATAACAACAATACTCTAAAATGCTTCTCTTTTTGCTTGAGGAGAAGGGTTCTATTTATAGAAGAAATAGGGAAATGAAGGGTTAAGATTGAATGGTTTAATCAAGGGCCAAGTTTGAAAGTTGGGGATCCATGTGCACAATTGGCACCAATAAAATGGTGACAAGTGTCAACATAGGATTGGGTTGAGAGAAGAGGTTGGAGGCATTAAAGGCCTGAGAAGACCTCATGGTTATCTAGAAGGTAAGGGTCAAGTCCAAATTAAGATTACCCACTGGATTAGGAGTTAATCCAAGGATAAACCTTTGTGCAAATGATTAAGAGATAATCATGGTCAAAGCATTAATGACCTGATGAGACCCTTGGGTTGGGTAGAGGTTGAGTCAAAACAAATGTTTTAACCATGTGGGAGGGTTGAATTAACCATTAATGGTTATTGGAGACTTTGGGGATTAAGTGGTTGAAGGTTGAAAGCTTTCAAAGGTTATCCAAGACTTTGAGGGTTAATTTGTTGAACACACAAAGCATTAATTGCTTTTCAAAGACTTTGGAGTCTTTGAGAAGTGACTCCAATTTGCTTAGGAATGTGACAATATTTAGGGGATGGATTAGGCTAATTAGGAAGGGTTTAGAAGAATCTAGAAGGGGTTTAAGCATACAAGTGGATTTTGTAGGAAAATGCAAGTGGGAGAAATTTTGGTATTTTCAATTAAAATAAAATCATTTATTTCAATTAAATGGTGTAATTTGCATTTGGATAAATATTCAAATAAATATTAATTTATTTAAATGAGAAAAATGAAGATAAAGCATTAAAATGCTTGAAGACTTTGAGGGAAACCATTAAAGGCTTGAAGACTTTAAGGAAGGAAGCCATCAAGTTTGAAGACTTTAAAGCCATCAAGTTTGACTACTTTAAGGGAAACCATTAAAGGTTTCAAGTGGGTGAGGATAAATAGGATTTTAAATAAATAATTTATTTAAAATAGTTGTGCAACTTGCTTTTGTAGGAAAATACAAGTGGGTGGAGGATAAAGGTGATTTAAATAAATTATTTATTTAAAATAATTGTGCAACTTGCATTTGTAGGAAAATGCAAGTGGGTAGAGGATAAAGGTGATTTAAATAAATGATTTATTTATTTAAATGTGAGAGGTGGGATCTTGGGGGATTTAAATAAATATTAATTTATTTAAATGTGAGAGGTGGGATTTTGGGGGATTTAAATAAATATTAATTTATTTAAATGTGAGAGAAGATTTAATTAAACAAATATGATTTATTTATTTAATTAATGGTATGAATTTGGTTAAGTGAATTAAATCAAATAAATTGAATAATTTATTTAATTAATAGGAGAAGAGGGTTAAGATGAATTAATTAAATATTAATTTAATTAATTATTAATTGATGGTTAAATAATCAAATAAATACTAAGTATTCATTTAATTAAGTGGACAGATTTATGTGACTACAGTATTTAAATGGGTTTTTACCTAGAGATAATATTTTTGACTTCCAGAAGTGAAATGCAACAATAAAGTGATTTTTGCACTAGGTTGAAAATGATTAATAGTAATACAAAGCAAAAGGTGAAATATATTTCTCTGTTGCAAATTAGGGACCCAATTTGGGGGGATTTTTATGTGAAATGACATATTCCTTTGTGTCAGTCAGTTGCGAATCTAAGGGCACTTAGTGTGCTAGGTGTAAACTATGGATTTAACCTAGGTCTCCTCTTCTCTTTAAAATATAAATTTTTTTTCAGTTCCAAGGTTTCCAATGTGATGTTGTAAATGCGTAACTAGATACAAAGTACTAAATAGCCACAAATCTATTATAGAATGCTATCTAATCTAAAACACACTAAATTAAACAATAAAGTGAAACTATAATTGATAATAAATAATGAATTTTATACTTGCATGATACCAACTGCTCCCATGGGTTCCATTATGTCCTATCTTTTTGTGATCTTGTTGTTGTATAAAATTTTCTCTCAAAATAGTGCACTTCTGGTTTCAAGATGACAACATAAGAATAGACATTTGTGGTGTATGAAATGCAAAATGGATTCTAAATCCAATGAATGCAATGATAATGGATATGAGGAGAGAGATATTCTAAAGTGATAAATTGATGATAACTAGAATGCTTGAATGCTAAAATGCTTAGATGGTAGAATGCTAGAATCCTTGAATGATCACTATAAACTAGCTTGAAATGCAAGTTGAAGGCTTCCTTTTATTTACTTTTGAGGATTTTATCTTAGATATCATGAGATCAATGGTGGAAAAAAATTCGTTAGTGAATTGTACAAATATGATTGAATTGGTTAGAAGTTGAGAGAGAAAGGAGGATAATGTTCCTCCTACACTGGCAAGGTTAAGGAATAGGTGGAAGGACAAGACATGTCATGATTCTCACCATGACCAATAAATGAAGAAGATGGATTAGGACTCTAGTTTGTTGAAAGATGAAGAACATTCCCCTGCAATCATATTGCCAAACACTTGGCAAGCAAGTGGGAAAACAACAAAAAGCCACCGTCATTGTCTTTATTTATGATTTTTACTAGTCAATTACATCTTCCCTTGAGGCCTGCAAGAAAGAAGTGTTTGGAAAGAAGAAAAACACCTTGAATAAGTCTTCAATCATATCACTATTCATCTACTACATGGCCTTTAAGATGCAAGGCATGGATTATGCTTCAACAAGCATTCCTTGGGCATTTTGCCATTTACAAAATCAGAAAACAGTGAACTCACTGTTTGGTTGCAAAAGGAAAAAGATTGAAATAAGAATAAGTTAAATAGCCATCTAAGAGGATCCTCAACATCCTTGGCCAAACCTTCAGGCCCTTGACACATCCATTTTCTCACTCAAATCATTTTTGAGTGCAAACTATGAGTTTAGTCGAGTTACTAGCCAAATGACAAACACTTGCCTAGTAATCACTCATTTGCATCTTCAAACCATTCTTCTGGCACAAAAAGAAAGGAATGTACAATATATACACATGGATAAACTTGGAATAATCCATTGGAGGGATCCCAGACCTGGATCAACCAAGTTGACACATTTTACAATTCCAAACCCTTGGCAAGGCAGCAAGTAGCTAGTTTCCAAATATTTTTGTAAAAACACCTTACAAATGGAAAAAAAAATGAAAAAATCAAATGGGAGGCCTTAATACATCTACATTTAACTTCCAATAAGGTACGGTATGGATTGTACAGCTACAGTATGGACTACCCTTCAAAAGGAACAAAAAATAGTCATAAAAGCCAAAAAAAAATTTGTTTTCTATTGAGTTATTCTTGCAAATACAATCACCACCATTTTCCAAGGAAAGGAGAGGCCTTATATAGTTCCTCAATTTGGTTTCCATGCCCATGTATAGACAAGAGACTTTTTAAAATACATTTTTCAAGAAAATGACCTTTTTGACAACTTTCTTGAGCAAAATGACAACTTTTCTTGCTCACAAAGGCATTTTTGACATCCTAGAATTATCAACTTGCCTAAACCATTTAGAAATGCTTAAAAACACTAAAAAAACATGTTTCAATGCTCTTGAAACCATTAGGAGACCTTTTTGGCACTTTTCCACATTTTTGCCAAAAATTGTCAACTCAAGGCCTGAAATGCAAGATTTGATCTTGCAAGCCCAAAATAAGATCAAAACCAATAAAAATGACTCAAAAAAACCTAAAACAAAAAAAATCAACCTACAACAAGACTTTACAAACATATAAGCATGAAATACCCAAAAATGAAGTTTTGACTCAACTGGGTGCTCCTGCACCATACTCCCCCAAAAACAAAGAAGTCATGTGACTCCTTGAGGAAGAAAAGAAGAAGAAATGCCAACTTTCTAAAAGTCAGCTTTAGGTATCCAAGTGGCCTCTGAGATAGGCTGATCCTTCCACTTGATGAGATGCTCCATGTAGGTGTGATTCCTTATCTTTTTGAGAACTCTGGAGTCTAGAACCTGTTCAACATGGGGAAAAGAAAGAGAAGGGAGGGATAGATTAGAAAGGGATTGAGAAACATCTAAAAATATTTGAACCTCCTCAGGGGGCTGCCCTTTGAAAGCAATCAGATCTACAATATTAAAAATGGGGGACAAAGAAACATTAGTAGGCAAATCAACTTTATAAGCATTAGACCCATACTTAGCCAAGATCTTGCAAGGGTCTATCCTCCTCATCTGAAGCTTGCTTGGACCTTCATTTTGTAGCCTTGCCTTATTCAAATGTACCATCACATAATCACCTATTGCAAACTGAACATCTCTCTTTGTAGCATCCACTCTTGCCTTGACCTTTTGAGAGGTATCTTGGAGAGCTTTCCTTACTTGCTCATGAACCTCCTTCATGGAGTGTGCCATGTCATATGTTGTCCCACTCATTTGCTGCAAGTTAGTGATATCCCTCAACTCCATTATACCCCTTGGATGCATACCATAAACAACTTCAAATGGGCTTTTACCTGTAGACTAGTTAACACTGTCATTGTAGGCATATTCTGCTTGAGGAATGAGTTGATCCCAACTCTGTCCATACTCCTTTGTCAAACACCTAAGCATGTTTCCAAGAGACCTGTTCACCACTTCTGTTTGGCCATCAGTTTGTGGATGATAAGATAAACCAAAAGAGAGATTAGTACCCAATCTCTTCCACAATGTTTTCCAGAAATGTCCAAGAAACTTAACATCTCTATCAGATACAATGCTAGTAGGTAAGCCATGAATCCTAACAACTTCCTTGAAAAATATTTAGGCAATATGACTTGCATCATGTGTTGTTTTGCAAGGAATGAAGTGAGCCATCTTACTAAATCTATCAACTACTACAAAGATGCTATCAAACCCTGATTGAGTTCTAGGTAACCCTACTACAAAATCCATGCTAATGCAATCCCAAGGCCTATGTGGAATGGGAAGAGGCTGATATAAACCAGCATTAGAGGAGTTACCTTTTGCTTTTTGGCATACCAAGCACTGCTCAACATACCTCCTGATGTCTCTCTACATCTTAGGCCAATAATAGAACCATTGAACCAGCTCTAAGGTCTTATTGAGACCAAAATGTCCACTTAAGAACCCATTGTGCTTCTCTTGAATGAGGTTCTCTCTCATAGAACCTTATGGAACACACAACTGACCACCCCTGAATAACAAACCATCCTGCAAAGTGAAATCAGCATAGGCACCATGGAAGTTATTCTCAAAATCTTTACAAACTTTATAAGTTTCTGTAAAATCATTATCAGTAGGATACATATCTCTAAAAATATCAATACCAATACTCTGAACTTGAATCTCGTGAATAGTTAACAATCTTCCACTCAAAGCATATGCTACTTTATTCAACTGACCCTTCTTATGCTTAAGAGTAAAAGTGTAAGCTTGTAGATATTCTACCCATTTAACATGCCTATGATTCAATTTATCCTGTGAGTTGAAGAAACTGAGTGCCTGATTATCTGTGTATACAACAAACTCTTTAGGAAGAAGATAGTGTCTCCATTTCCTAAGTGCTTGTACTAATGCATAAAGTTCTAAATCATAGGATGAGTACTTTTTCTTGGCACCATTTAACTTTTCACTAAAGAATGCAACTGGTCTATTTTCTTGACTTAAAACACCTCCTACAACAATGTTACTAGCATCACATTCAATAGTAAAAAGCTTGTCAAAACTAGGCAAAATGAGCACTGGTTGAGTAGATACTTTAGTTTTTAGTAATTCAAACCCCTTATTTGCTGCATTTGTCCATTTAAACTTTACCTTTACACCCCCTTTGACGGTGTCCAACATTGGAGCACAAATCTCACTGAATCCCCAGATGAATTTCCTGTAAAACTGAGCCAAACCATGGAAGCTTCTGACATCACTGGCTGTCTTAGGAGTCGGCCAACTGGTTATTGCTGTAACCTTTGATTGATCCATTTTCAGGTTGCCTCCTGATACACCAAAGCCAAGATAGACTAATTCTTACTGCATGAAATCTCATTTTCCTAGATTTATGGTTAGCTGTTCATCAGATAACTGTTTCAAAACAATAGCTAGATTTTGTAAGTGTTCTTCCTTAGTCTTGCTGAAAATAAGAATGTCATCTAAATACACTACAACAAATTTTCCAATAAAATCATATAAAACTTCATTCATGAGTCTCATGAATGTGCTGGGAGCATTAGAGAGTCCAAAAGGCATGACTAGCCACTCATAGAGACCCTCATTTGTTTTGAAAGTTGTCTTCCACTCATCCACCTCTTTGATTCTTATCTGATGGTAACCACTCTTCAAGTCTGTCTTACTGAAATACTATGCACCCCCAAAACAATCCATCAAATCCTCTATCCCGGGTATGGGAAATCTATATCTGATGGTGATTTTGTTTATGGCTCTGGAATCTATACAAAGTCTCCAAGTACCACCCTTCTTAGGTGCCAAAACTGTAGGTACTGCACAATGACTAATGCTTTTCCTAATCAGCCCTTGGTCTAAGAGTTCTTGTATTTGTCTTGCTACCTCTTTGTTTTGCTCAGGGGTCAATCTGTAGGCTACCTTATTGGGCAAAGAGGCTCCAGGAATGAAGTCAATCTGATGGCTAATGGCTCTAGGAGGTGGTAAGGTTACATGTGTACCATCACTGATTATTTGTTTGAAGTTATCAAGGATTTGTTGCACCTCATATGGTATCTCAACTTTATTTTCTACATTTTCTTCCTTAGGCTTCACTATGAGTGCAAATCCTACTCCCTCACCCTCTTCTAGTGTTTTTATGAACTCTTTCTCATTGACTAACAAGATGTTAGGCACTTTGTTGCTGCTCTCTCCTTCTTCCTTGAGGGATTGAATCTGATATTTTACTCCATCTTTTTGAAAGGAATAGGAGTTTCTTTCCCCATCATGATGTGCTTTTCAGTCAAACTGCCAAGGTCTACCCAACAATAGGTGACAAACATCCATTGGAAGGATGTCACATAGGATCCTATCAGTATATCTGCCTATGTGGAAATCTACCCAAGCTTGCTCATTTACCAACACATGTTGCCCCTTGTTTAGCCATGTTACTTTGTATGGTTCTTTGTGTTGTATTCTAGGTAGTTTCAACTTACTGATTGCTTCTTCTGATATGATGTTATTAGTGGATCCTGAATCTATGATCACCTTACACACCTTTCCCATGATTTTACTCTTAATCCTGAACAATGCTCTTCTCTGTGAGGCCTCTGTGCTCTGTGGCTTCTTCATTAACACCCTCTTGATCATCAAACTCTCACCATCTTCTGAAGCTAAATGGTTTAGTGCTGAAGTTTTGGTATTACCCCCATCTTCTTGAACGTAGTTCACTCTCTTTTCACCTCCATAGGATGAACTAGGCTTCTCTGGGCATCTATAAGCAAGGTGGCCTAACTTTTGGCAGTTATAGCATTTCATGGTTGAGAAGTAGGACCCTCTCCCTGGTCCATTAGATCTACCCCTACTCGGGTTGCCTGATCCCCTACCCCTATAGTTAGATTTGCTTTGAGAATCCCCACTTTTCTCAATAAGCTTAGACTCTCCATGGGATCGTTGATCTATGCTTCTTCCCCCAAAACTAACTCTATGGCCTCTACCATCTCTTCCCCTACCTCGACCTCTATTGTTTTGTTCTTGCTTTCTCCTACCTTTCTCTTCCACCTTAAGTGCCAACTGATAGCACTTGTGGATTGTTTGTGGGCACAACAAGCTCATCTCCTCCTAGATGTTCTGTCTTAGCCCATTCATAGACCTTGCCACTTTTATGCTCTCGTCCTCTACTACTCTGGATCTCATACACAGTTTCTGAAACTCTTCAGTGTAGCTACTGACATCTAGGTCTTTATGTCTCAAGTTCTATCTTTTCTTGTGAAGTTGTATCTCATAGTCTTTAGGAAGGTAGGTCTCTTTGATTTTGGCTACCATTGCCTTCCAGGTGGCTAGTGGTTGTTTACCATCCTTCACCCTTTCCTCTTGGATGAATTTCCACCATGTTAAGGCTGCCTCTCTCAACCTTGATTTGGCTACCTTAACCTTTTGTGCTTCGGTTAACCCATCACACTCAAAATGGTTCTCTAGACCTTCGATCCATTCTATTAGAGCATCTAGATCCATCTTCCCACTGAAAAGGGCCACTCCTTCTAAGGTCTTACCACTCATAGCTCTCAAGGCTTTCAAGAATGGATCTTGTTCAATGATAGGGTCAAGTATGGGGACCTCATCTTCTATGGCCATCATTTTACCCTTATCTCCAACCTTATCATGGACCTCTTCAGTTTTGACTTCTACTGCAGCTAGTTTGATTGCCATTTGATCTAATCTGTCTCTAAGTTCCCTATTTTCCTCTTCTTGATCTTCTACCTTCTTAGCCAATTCTGCATTGGTCACCATGTTTGCCTAATGTGTCTTTCCCCTGAATCTTTTGTTGCTCTGATACCACTATGATAGGGAGTATGGTAGGTAAGCATTCACAAGGCTAGGTTGCTAAAAAAGGATCAGTTTGTTACCAAAGACTTGTAGATGTTGTTGTGTATGATTGTTCAATCTATCTTATGGTCATGATGCCAAGTGCTCAAGGTTTTCTTACCTAGCAAACTCCCTTACTGGTGATGGCTTCTCCCATGCTCCAAAATTACTCAAATTGCTTACCCTTCAATCCACACTTGCTCATTCTTGGCTCTTGGTGCCTCCAACCTTCAGTTTCAATGTGTACTAGGGGTCTTCCACATGGAAATGCAGGGGCAGCAAGGAGTTACTCACCATGAATGCTCATAAACTTGTTTTAGACCTATAACTCTCAATTTGCTCAAATTCCTTAAAAGGGCTCAACTACCCCTAAATGAGGTTGCACACTGTCTGTGGGTTCCAAGTACACTTATGGACTATTTGAAATGTTTCCATTATGTTTCAAATTCCTCCAAGTTCCATTTTCCCATCGGGTTCAAGCATTCTTCAAAAACTATCATTTTATTGTGTGTTATGCAGTCATGAAATTACAGTCATGAACAATAATTAATAACTCTCAAAATATTAATCACCAGAACAATCTCTTCTGTCAGATTATATAAATGCTAGTTATAAAACTTTCCTCCAAGTTATAGAAAGATCCAACAGTTGAATCCAAAGTTGTGATGATTTTTGCAAAATAGGGCTAAAAAGGGCTACTAGCCCGTGAGGCCTAATTGGCACTTTTTTTGTTTGTTCTGCTCTTGATGATGATATTTTTAAACATAAAGAAAGTTGGTGATGGTGTTTAGGGAGTGTTTTCTCAAATATTTTTGATGTTTAGCCCACTATCTATGCAATTTTGGGACTATCCACATTTTGTGGCATGTTTTAAGGGTTCGATAGGGTTTTTTTGCTTGCAACTTGGAAATCACTTCCAATTGCTCCTTCCACACCTCTTCAAAGGCTTGGGACCTCTACCACCATGCTAGGAACCATCTGCAAACATTTACCTACAATCATATTGCCAAACACTTGGCAAGCAAGTGGGAAAACAACAAAAAGCCACTGTCACTGTCTTTATTTCTGATTTTTACTAGTCAATTACATCTTCCCTTGAGGTCTGCAAGAAATAAGTGTTTGGAAAGAAGAAAAACACCTTGAAGAAGTATTCAATAATATCACTATTCATCTATTACATAGCCTTTAAGATGCAAGGATTGGATTATGCTTCAATAAGCATTCCTTGGGCATTTTGCCATTTACAAAATCAGAAAATAGTGAACTCACTGTTTGGTTGCAAAAGGAACAAGATTGAAATAAGAACAAGTTAAATAGTCATCTAAGAGGATCCTCAAAATCCTTGGCCAAATCTCTAGGCCCTTGACACATCCATTTGCTCACTCAAATCATTTTTGAGTGCAAACTATGAGTTTCGTCAAGTTACTAGCCAAATGACAAACACTTGCCTAGTAATCACTCATTTGCATCTTCAAACCATTCTTCTGGTACAAAAAGAAAGCAATGTACAATATATACACATGGATCAACTTTGAATAATCCATTGGAGGGATCCCAGACCTGGATCAACCAAGTTGACACATTTTACAACTCCAAACCCTTGGCAGGGCAGCAAGTAGCTAGTTTCCAAATATTTTTGTAAAAACACCTTAAAAATGGAAAAAAAATGAAACAACCACATGTTAGGCCTTAATAAATCCACATTGAGCTTTTGAGAAGGTACAGTATGGATTGTACAGCTACAGTACGAACTGCCCTTCAAAAGGAACAAAAAACAGTCATAAAAGCAAAAAAAAAACTTGTTTTCTATTGAGTTATTCTTGCAAATACAATCACCAACCTTTCCCAAGGCAAGGAGAGGCCTTATATAGTTTATCAATTTTTTTTCCATGCCCATGTATGGACAAGAGACATTTTAAAATACATTTTTCAAGAAAATGACCTTTTTGACAACTTTCTTGAGCAAAATGACAACTTTTCTTGCTCACAAAGGAATTTTTGATATCCTAGCCTTATCAACTTGCCTAAACCATTTAGACATTCTTAAAAAAACTAAAAAAACATGTTTCAATGGTCTTGAAACCATTAGGAGACCCTTTTGGCACTTTTCCACATTTTTGCCAAAAATTGTCAACTCAAGGCCTAAAATGCAAGATTTGATCTCTCCAGCCCAAAATGAGATCAAAACCACTACAAATGACTCAAAACAACCTAAAACAACAAAAGAAACCTTCAACAAGACTTTACAAACATATAAGCATGAAATACCCAAAAATGAAGTTTTGACTCAACTGGGTGCTCCTGCACCAATCATCGTATTACAAACATGTAAGATCACAAATTAGTTAGAAGTTGCGTCAAAGAATAAGGTTGCCCCTAATATAGGAAGATCATAAAGAAATAATGGATCTAAAGGCTAAATAAGGATCATAGTAAAATTATAATTGAATGAAGAGATTATCATATTAGCATATAAGGATGAAAATATGTCCAAGTGTTGCCTCAAAGGAGATCAATCATGTTGTATAAAGAATTTTTTAAGTAATGAATTTCACATGGAATATACAAGTAGCATATTATTATAAACACACACAATTAATAAGTGGCAATAATGAATCATAATGATCAATGTAATCTCAATAGGTATATCTTGTTGATAAAATGGTGATGATTTTTAATGTATCATGGTAAAAATATCTCAAAAAATATGATCATGTCATCCCTTAATTAAAAAGTGTATCATGAATCTTGTAATATATCCAGGTTTTGGGAAGCAAGAAGTTATCGTTAATAATATGTTTGAGATAGAAATAGGTGCACCTATATATATAAAGGTGAATATTTGAGAGTGAAATGTCATTTTTACTGTCAAATTTGTAATAGTGACCACTAGAAATTTTTGAGAATGATCATAATGGTGCACCAAGGACCTATTTCAACTTGAGAAAATAAAATGAATGCTTGCATTATATATAGTATGATTATAGAGAAATTTTTGAGAATGATCATAATGGTGCACCAAGGACCTATTTCAACTTGAGAAAATAAAATGAATGCTTGCATTATATATAGTATGATTATAGAGACGACATAATTAAACTGATGACTTAATATATAAAATTTGCATAATTTTAAATTACTACTATTAATATAGGGATTTTTTTTTTTATGTATTGTGACCTACAAGTTATAACTATTGCATGTCAGATCATCCAATATGAATGACCCATGTACACCAATTTGAACTTACTCATGAGATTCAACCTTGACTTTTTGCTTAATGTACATGTATATTAATTTTTTAAAAAGGGCATTTGTATCATTAGCTATTGACTAGAGATGATTTTTACTTTCTATAGACACCTAAAATTGTCCAGTCTAATTAAATAAATATTTTATTTATTTAATTATCTAAGCCTAATTCTTCTATTAATTAAATAAATCTTTATTTATTTAATTAATTCATTTATCCTCTTCTAGCCTTATTTCTCATTTAAATAAATACATTTATTTATTTAAATTATCGTTTTCCTAAATTAAATAAATATCTTATTTATTTAATTATCCCACTTCTTCTATTAATTAAATAAATCTTTATTTATTTAATTAATTCATTAACCTTTTCTACCCATGACACATGTCATTCATCTCTTAATTCATACACTACCTACCTCTTTCATTATTTTACTATTTCTTTTACCTACCCTCTAATCCTAGCCGACCTCTCTTTTTACACCTCTCAATCTTAACCCTCCATTTCTTATTGTGTCTTCTATTTAAGGAGATGCTTTCTTCATTGTCTAACCCTAACTACTGGATCAATTGGCTACACTACGATCCTACTTGCAACCACATTCCGTTCTTTGTTGAGCTCTTGTGCATATAAAAATCTAAGAGCAAATATATCAAGCAAGATCAATGGAGATAGGAAGAATGGAGATCAAAACCCTATTGGGCATGTGATGGTATAATCTTTGTGATTTTGAGTTATTTTGCATTGTCTTAGGTTATCTTCATATGTTATGGTGGATCTTTGTTGATTGTTAGGCTAGGGTTTAGTGGTTGGATTCATTTTAGCCTTTCAATATTGTTGTTATTGTTATCCATTTTCACCATAAACATTTTGGCACGCCCGGTGTGACTCTTGTCCCTTTGCATTTAACAATTTTGTTGCAGATTTTGCATTTTTGAAGTTGCAGATCGGACAATTTCGATGATATTTTAGGTTTTTTCCGCGTCTGCGAGTGTTCGGATCGCGTTTTTGTGTTTCAGAAGCGTCTGCGATAGAGGGAATCGCGTCTGTGTTTCTGTCAATTTTTATTTTTGCAGGTTTCCGAAGGGTGCGTCTGTGACTCCTAACCCCGCGTCTGCGCTGCATCGGACCGCGTCTGCGTCATTTAACAGCGTCTGTGATCTCTGAGCGTGTCTGTGCATAACAGAACCACGTCTGTGTCATACAGGCGCGTCTGTGTCTGGTATAGAGGCGTCTGTGCTTTTTGTTTTGCAATTTCAATTTTTCTGATATTCGGGTTTCCGGATTTTGTACTTAGGGTTTCAGATCTGGTTTATTTTCGGCTAACCCTTGCAGATCTAGCTAACCTGGTTTGTGCAGCTTGCTTTGGAGGCAAAAACGTTTTTGTTGAAGGCCCCTTTTCACAAAGTCTTTTGGGTTTTCTAAAATTTACCTAACTTGTGTGCTTGCAGGAAGGGGTGATCATTTGAAACAACCCAAACTACTAACAATTTTGTTGCAGGGCCTTAGTTAGGGTTTTGTTTGTGTGCCTTGTTTTTCATAGCTTAGCAAACACTTCAATTGGTGCACTAAAATTGAATCATTGTCTTTTGTGTCTTGAGCAATAGGCTCTTTTTGTTTAATCTTTAGAGGGCCTGTCTTCCTGTGTGGTCATTAGGACTACTAGTGAGAAGAGAACGACCCAAGTGGTAGCGAGGAAAACCCACCTCATCCAAACCACTATAATCAAATGTATTCATGGTGAAAACTATGAATAACGTGTGCTGATTAGTTCATACCGACACTATGTCTCCCCATAAACCCGTTTGATCAAATTTATTTGATCATTTGTAGGGCGTAACCCCTACCAGCTGGGAGCCTTCTGTATTTATAGAGCTGAAAGTGCCGCATGTATGGCCACACGAGTGGATGCCCTTACTAGCACCTCTTTGTTTTAGATGCCCAAATCCTTCTAGTTGTTGAGGCAGGAGGTCAGACCTCTGGTAGCGGCCCACACACATACGGTTCTTAGTAGAGATACAAAGTTCGCCATGGGGAGTTTTCATGGGGACTAATGCTTGGCTGACCCAAGAAGTGAGTGCCGAGGGTGGAGCCAGTGAGGTCAAGCATCTAAGTATCCGCTCTGAATAGCGTAGCCTCGGGGGTAAAACCCTATGTGGGATCAACAACTATTGTCTTGGCCAGCCCTAAGATTTGTGCTTGTCTTATGCTAAACACTCAAACATTCAAGACAAAACAGCAAAACATTGTGTCTTTTGTGTCTTCAAGTGTATGCAAAAATTTTTTTTACATCAAACAACACACTTTTGGAGTCTAAACAGTTTGCAAACATTGAGTCATCAACATTGTGTCCTCTTGTCATGAAAAATAGTCGAAAAATCAGATTTGGTCATAACAAAACAACTTCACAGATAGGAAAAATTGCACTAAGGTTACAGAAACGCGTCTGTGTCTGTTCAAACCGTGTCTGCATCAGATAAGCACGTCTGTGAAGTACAGAATAGCGTCTATGTTTTTATCAGCGTCTGTGTCAAACAGAGAGGCG
Organism: Cryptomeria japonica; assembly: GCF_030272615.1. Lineage (NCBI taxonomy): Eukaryota > Viridiplantae > Streptophyta > Pinopsida > Cupressales > Cupressaceae > Cryptomeria > Cryptomeria japonica. The sequence continues at coordinate 764,716,058 of NC_081408.1, forward strand.
TCTGTGTCTGGGAATCACGTGTGTGAAGTATACAGAGGCGTCTGTGTCAGGATTTGAAAACTTTAACAGTCAAGCAAACAAAGAAAATCAGTTTCGGCATACTTGAGCTTCTTAGGTTGTCTCTTTAGGTTTCATCTAGCATTCAGCCTGTTCTAAGGTTTCACACAGTCCATCATTGCTTCACATCTCATTTTACATTCATACTTGTCTAAACTTGAGTCAAAAAGGTCACTTGCTTGTCCTCATCATACTTTGTCAACACACTACATACAACTACACTTTGCTAAGTGGTCCCTCATCAAGGTTTCTTACCTTTGGGTCTCATTTGGTCTTACTTAGAGTCAAGGTCAGCTTACCTCATCAAGAGAAACTATCCTCTCTTTGGAAGTCACACCTACTCTACTACTTACATACTTGGTCTTACACTTTGGACATTGCAAATACACCTCAAGATTCATTTACACTCCATACAACTCTTGGTCTTCCATACTCTCGTCATTTTTCATCTAGTCTCTCACATCTTGGTCTAACACCTAGTTCATGGTTGAAACCCGCCTTCAAAAATCTAGGAGAATAGCTAAAGAAGCTCAAGAATCCGTAAACATGAGTTCTTATGAGTATGACAATGATCTATTCTACAATCCTGAGCACACTACATTACCAGACATGAATGTTTATAGACACAATCCAAATGTGGAAAGCGCAAACACTATAAACAACAATGCTACACACAATGACACAGTGGACAACTCTTCAATACTATCAGCAGACATAGAAGAGTCCATAATGAATCCTCAATTCAATAGATTGGTTGAAGAGATAATGAGGAGAGATCGACAATACTTTCTAAACATGATGGCACATAGTGGAGCTAAAATACCACATGATTTTGACTTATCTCAACTTATGGAAAGTCGACCCTCACAACAAACTCAACCCAACATGGATCAAAGGAGACCAAATAGTGGAGGAAATAGAGGACCGAATAATATGATGCCTGAGTCACCATCAGCTTTGCTTCAAAAGCCAGCAATCCCACATACACAAGCTCAAACATATGATACTTACACTCAAGGACCATCATGGAGGCCTTATGCTCAATCACATGCTCAAGGTATGAATCAATCAAAACAAGTGGATACTCAAGGACATCCTCAAAATTTTGACACAAGGAGACCTCATGTCAAAATTGGGGGCAACACAATGGAAAATGAAAGGCCTATTGAATATGGTCTATATACACAAAATAGATATGGAGTCCCTCAACATGAAGTTATGCCAAGTGCTCCATATATACCACAACAATATAGACCTCCATATGGACATGTCTATGATCAGTATCATCCATACATGCAACAAGCTCCTCCTCAAATGGGTGTTTCAAACATGGGGTATGCTACAAGAAATCAATATCCTCCCAAGAATAATTTGGAGCAACAAATTAGGGATTTACAAAAGAAAGTGGAGGACATGAGTACATCAAAACCTACATACACTATGAGAGATATATGTCCTTATCCCTTCGATAAGAGCATTCCAATGCCTCCATTTCCTCCACACTTTGTGACACCAAAATTCGACAAATATAGAGGGAGAGGAGACCCCAAAGCACATATAAGACAATTCTTCACAACTTGCATTGAGGTAGCGGCAGAAGAAACATACTTGATGAGGTTGTTCCCACAGAGCTTAGGCGATCAAGCTATGGAATGGTTTTCTCAATTACCTCCTGGTATTAAGTCATGGGGCGACTTGGCAGAGGCATTCATTCAGCATTTCTCTTACAACATTGAAACAGATGTCTCAGTTACTACCTTGTGCAATACGAAACAAAAGGAAGGAGAATCTTTCGCAACATTTTGACAAAGATGGAGAAACTTAGCTAGCAGATGCTCTTGTGAAATCCCGCAGAAACAAATGGTGGAGATGTTCACACAAAACGTTAATAAGGCTATTGGCTATGATCTCAGAAAAGATTGTTTGTCTACATTCAAGGATGTTATTGAAAAGGGCCTAGCAACAGAAAAGGTCTTAATTGAACAAGGAGTTATCAAACTATTCAAAGAAAACAAAGAGGACTTCAAAGGAAAGGACAAACCAAAATTTTGGAACAAGAACAAGAACACAAGTAATGATGGTGTTGTTGATGCTAATACAGTGAGACCAAAGTTTGTCTTTTCTGGATCAAGTTCTACCAACAATCAGGTGAACAACCAAACAAATTCTAAACCTCGAAGGAAGTACACTCCATTGGGGGAACCACTTGAATCAGTATTCAAAAAGCTTGTAGCAAACAAAGTGATCACAGTTCCAGATTTTCCTCCATATGAACCAAAGGTAAAACCAAATTGGTGGAATGATGATGAGTATTGTGAGTTTCATAAGAGCAAGGGTCATAAGACAGGTAATTGCCATCGATTGAAAAACATTGTGCAAGATCTCATTGATAGAGGAGATATAGAGATTGAGGGACATTCATCTAATCAAGAACACGAGGTGTTTAAGGAACCATTCCCAAAACATGACAAAGGAAAACGCAAAGTCACAGATGATCAAGCCAATTACACTAGAGCACCTTACAATTATGATTCTACTATCAATCACATCTCAATGGACAATCATATCTCTACCATTACTATCAAAAACAAAAATCCTGAGAATTCTTCTCAGAGACCCAAAATTGTCCTAAAAGGTGTGGGATCTTCATCCGAATCTACCTCTAAATGTCATGTTACAACCCGTCGAGGTAAGATTACATTGCCAGGTGCCTCCACTAAGAATACCAATCTTTCATCAACCAAGCCTGAGTACGACCTTGTAGAACAACTAGGGAAGACACCTGCACTCATCTCTATTCTTGAGCTCTTACGTATATCTCCTGCACATAAAGCTATCCTTGACAAAATATTGAGAGATACTGCTGTCCCTACTGATCTGAACGTGGACCAGTTCCAAGCCATGGTGGGATACCTATCCATTCCACACTCCCTCACATTCACAGAAGCCGATGACGCCTCCATAAGTCAGCCACATAATGCACCTCTACATGTTGAGGCCTTCATACATAAACATCGAATAAAGCGAGTCTTGATAGATGGAGGAGCAGGTCTTAATATTTGTACATTGAGCACCATCAGACAATTGGGATATTCTGACAAAGCTGTAAATTCTACAAACCAAATCACCATTAAGGCTTATGATGATGAAGAGCGCTCGTCCAAGGGCACGGTCACCTTACCACTAAGAATAGGGCCAGTCACAAAGGATGTGGTTTGTCAAGTCCTAGATCTAGATCTCATGTATAACATATTGCTAGGACGTCCGTGGATTCATGAAATGAGGGCAGTCCCATCAACATACCATCAATGCATAAAGTTCCCTCACAATGGAGTCGAGGTAACGGTCAATGGTGATCCAAATCCATTCATATATTGTAATAACTTGAGATCACATACTGAGACTATCATTCCCAGCAATCGTGAGGCTACTCCTTCGTCAGCATATATTGATCCTGAGTCATTAAAGCCCTCGACATCCAAACAAGGTGAACTTAGAGCCAAGTTTCAAGAAAAAGGCATAGGAGAATACACTCTAAATCAGACAATGTTTTTACGACAAGTCATGAGCTCTCCCAAGGAATATGGGAGGCCACATCCTAACAAGCAAATCCCCATCATGATACTCAAATGGGATCCTACCATCTTTCAAAAATGGGGTGAACTAGAAGAAGAAAATTTATATAAAATGCTCTATAAGGACGTTGAAGAGGACACACATGATCAGATTATTATACCCTGTGAGAACTATGGCAAAGGCTTCAAAATTCTGCAAAGATTCGGGTATGATGGAAAAAGCCCTCTCAGACTATGCAAAGAAGGTGTCATGGAGCCCTTACAACTTGAGCTAACTACAAGAAGGGAACGCTCCAAGGGGCTTGGTTTTCTGAATCCCAGACTACATAATAAAAGAACAAAAGAGGTATGGCGAATTAAAGTTGCCGAAGTTCAACAAGAGGATTATTATTCCACAGACTCCAATGAGTGGGAATGGGGTTCAGACAAATCCTCCAGTGACTATGAGCTCACTGAAACATTCAGAGAGCCAGATGAACCCACAAAGGAGGAGGAATTTTACAAAAAGTTCAGAGTTGGTCAAGAACCAACCCATAAGGATCCCGCACAAGCTTCGTTTCAAGGTCCTAGGTCAAAATCACATAGGATGAGGACACTTGTCCCAGAAGGCTCTACTAGTGATGACAATTTGGATTCGCTCACGATTGAAACTGATGAGGAGAGTGCCATCGATGACCTCGATGATTACCTTGACATACCTGAATATAACCACATCTTCACTCTTCGTCCAACAAATTCGGAAAACACTAATAACCTTCCCCTTGTTCATCCTCAACTCATTGACTGGGATCATGAAGGACCAGCACAATTTGATACATTTCAAAATGACGAAGCTATTATCGACTATCTTGGCATTCGAGATGATCTTCCCCCTGGAGACCACAAAGCAGGATACGCCATAGAGCTCAACAACATAGCATACTTTGGTGAGGGTGTCGGGCCTTCTAGTCGCAAAAATGTGAAAATAAAAACAAAACAAGGGTCTTATGGCGAAAACCACACTGTGGCGCTATCTGACACCAAAAAAGTAAAAAGAAATGACGTATCTGAGGGTGAAAACCTCTCTGAGGCACCCGAAGATGGAAGGCTCGACATTCTCCCAGCATCATACGAGGAAAAATCATCCATGTTGGTAGAGGAGACTATAAAGACAAACATTGGTACAGCAGAGGTTCCACACAACATATTTTTGGCTCAATCATTGACAGAGGCCGAGAGGACAAAATTCATAAGCTTTTTCAAGGAACGACAAGTCAACTTTGCATGGTCATACGCTGATATGCCTGGACTGGATCCGGATTTGGTTATGCATCATTTGACAGTCAAACCGGGGGCAAAACCAGTAAAGCAGAAATTAAGGAAAATGCATCCACAAGTGGCATTGCTAGTCAAGGCAGAGCTGGAGAAATTACTGGATGTCGGATTCATACGCCCAATTGATTATCCCGAATGGATTTCCAATTTAGTACCTGTCAGCAAACCGGATCGCAGCATCCGAATATGTACAGACTTCAGAGATATCAACAAGGCTTGTCCAAAGGACGATTTCCCATTACCAAACATTGACTTGATCGTTGACCTCACAGCAGGCCATGAAATGTTATCTTTAATGGACGGATTTTCTGGATATAATCAGATCAGGATTACACTTGAAGATCAACATAAAACATCATTCACTTGTCCATGGGGAACCTTCTGTTGGAATGTCATGCCCTTTGGGCTGAAAAATGCAGGCGCCACTTATCAAAGAGCGATGACCACTATTTTTCATGATCTCATGCACATAACCATGGAAGATTATGTTGACGATCTTTTGGGAAAATCAATAGACAGAGACACACACTTGGACATCCTTTCAGTTGTCTTTGATCGGCTGGAAAAATATAAGGTAAGACTAAATCCAAAGAAATGCGTCTTTGGAGTAACCTCCGGGAAGCTCCTAGGATTCATTGTGTCTAAAAGAGGAATAGAAGCTGATCCAACAAAAGTCAAGGCTATCTTGGACATGCCGCCACCCAAGAATATCAGTCAACTTTGATCTTTACAAGGGAGACTCCAGTCCATACGAAGATTCATAGCACAACTTGCAGATAAGTGTAACCCTTTCCAGCACCTGCTACACAAAAACATCAAGTTCAAATGGGATGAGAACTGTCAACAGGCTTTTCAGGTGCTCAAAGACTATCTTTTGAACCCGCCAGTTTTGATGCCACCAATTCCAGATCAACCATTGCTACTTTACATATCAGCTACTCCGACAGCACTGGGGGCACTCCTAGCACAACAAATACCTGACGGCAAGGAAAAAGCAGTCTACTATATCAGTCGCACATTGGTGGGATATGAGCTAAACTACACACCAATCGAGCGTGCATGTCTCGCTGTGGTCTTTGCTTCACAAAAATTACGACATTATATGCTCACTCACAAGACTAAGTTGATTGCCAGAATTGATCCACTAAAATATCTTCTTAACAAAGCTACACTTACTGGGCGGCTGGCCAAGTGGGTAATGATTTTGAGTGAATTCGACATTGAATACGTGGACAGAAAAGCTATAAAAGGACAAGCAATTGCAGATCAACTGGCAGATGCTCCCATGATAGATGATGCTCCTCTACAGTCAGAATTTCTAGATGAGTCCATTCTAACAATATCACCTGCAAAGCCATGGCAATTATATTTTGACGGCTCATACACACAGCACGGGGCAGGAGTGGGTATACTCTTTATAACTCCTCAAGGCGATTCTATACCAAAGTCATACCGCTTATCATTTCCTTGCACTAACAATATAGCGGAATACGAGGCATTAACAACTGGGTTAAGAATTGCAGTTCAATGGAAGATCCAAGAACTTCGTGTTTTTGGGGATTCTCAACTTGTCATCCATCAAGCAACTGATGATTATCAAACAAAAGATGAAAAGCTAATGCCTTACAAACAACTGGTAGATGATCTGAAACAACACTTTGCAAAGATAGAGTTTGAGCAGATACCAAAAGAATAGAATCGCGCTGCTGATGCCATGGCTACAATTGCTTCGCTCATTGATCTACCGCAAAATGAGACCTGCTATGAGTTCCTGGTAGACAACCTGCTGATTCCGTCATATGAAATCACTCCTACAGAAATGATATGTGTTGTTGGTCCTGAATCCCAGTTATATGGTCCCATATTCACATACCTTCGCGACAATATCTTACCTCCTGATCTATCGAACAATCAATGCCGCACTTTCATTCGCCAATCCTCTCGATACATCATTTTAGCAGATATCCTATACCGACGAGGTCTAGATGGCACCCTTCTTAGATGTTTAGAAAGTGACGAAGCTCAGATTGCGTTACGAGAAGTGCATGAAGGGATATGTGGTCCGCATACTAGTGGTCCTACCTTGGCCAAGAAACTCATCAGGACAGGATACTACTGGCCTACTATGGAAAAAGATGCATATCAGTTTGTCAAGAAGTGTAAGCAGTGTCAAATTCATGGAGACCTCATACATGCACCAGTACAAGAACTACAACCACTTGCATCTCCTTGGCCCTTTTGTCAGTGGGGACTCGATCTCATAGGCAAGATTCACCCTCCTTCTTCCAATGGATATAAATTCATTATCACAGCCACAGAGTATTTTACAAAGTGGATTGAAGCCGTGCCTCTCACACAAGTTACTGGGAAACAAATCGCTACCTTCATCCTGAACTACATCATTTGCCGATACGGGATTCCTACTTCCATTATTACTGATAACGGACGTCCTTTCAAAAATCAGGATGTTCGTGAACTCTGTGAGTGCTTCCATATTGCCCACCGTTTCTCCACACCATATTACCCCCAAGGTAATGGCCAAGCTGAGGCGTCTAATAAAACAATTCTCAAAATCCTTAAAAAGACAGTCGACGACGCTGGCCGTAACTGGCACATCCAACTCAATCCTGCACTTTGGGCCTATCGTACAAGTGTCCGCACACCTACAGGAGCTACACCCTACTCACTTGTCTACGGCTCTAAAGCCATCTTGCCTATTGAGGTCGAGCTACCTTTTTTACGGGTCTCCTTGAGAAACATAATCAACGATGAAGACTACAGAGTCTCTCGCTTACAAGAACTAGAACTGCTGGAGGAACGAAGGCACACTGCTTTTAATCATCTCGAGGCTTACCAACAACGAATGAGTCGTAGTTACAATCACAAAGTTAAGCCTCGCACATTTGAGGTAGGTGACCTAGTCCTCAGAAAGAACCCCAAGAATCAGCAAGACAGAGATAAGAAGGGCAAGTTTGAACCAAACTGACTTGGTCCTTACATCATTACAGCAGCATATGGATCTGGTGCATATCAGCTCTCAACTACAGAAGGTGAACCCTTAGAGGATCCTATCAATAGCATGCACCTTTTCAGGTTCTACACATAAGCTCTTCGGAACATCCTAATTCAAAAATACAAAAAAAAGTAAAAAATTTCAAAAATACAAAAAAAATAAAAAAAAATAAATAAATTTGAAAAATTGAAAAAGTAAAGAGAAATAATTTCGTCCAACGGTGAAAACCACTTCGGTGGCGCCCTGGGCAAGTACCATGGTGAAAATTGGGTCACCAGTGCCATGCGTAGAGACTTTGCTCCTCTCTCCTTCAGGATTCTCTTTCATCTTTCATTTTGCACACACTCACAACCTATTCATCCATAATAAAATTACCCAGTCCCATCATGGCTTGTTATTGATCTACCTAAGATTGGTTAGCCATTCATAATAAACCTCCCTTTTTACATCCCTTTCCATCCATAATAAATCCGATCCTATCTGTGGCTAAGGCAAAATCCTACGTCTAGTGATAGGTGTGGAACTGAGAACATCACATGTTTTGAGGAGTATAGCTTTTTCCAGCTTCCTTCAGTCTATCCGCGCACAATCCGCAATAAAGCAACATTTGCATCATAGATCCGCAATAAAGTTTCATCTTCTCCGCAATAAAGTATCAGTTTCATGGATTTAGTCAGTTTCAGATGAGACACAGCAGCAACAATGGGCTTCAACAAAATCAAATCTTTCAACAGACTCAGACAACATATGGTTCAGTGCTATCTATCTTTTTTGTGAAAGTGAACATTGTGACCACAATCGAATAAGACTTATACAAGTGACAAGAGACACTAAACTTGAGGACTACAGTGGATGTTGGTGTCGAGTCTTGGTTTTCTTTTGATTTTATCTTTTTGGTGACATGCCTTTTAGCTTTTCCAGGATGTCTTTGACTAGAGATTCTATCTCCAGGATGTCTTTGACTAGAAAGGCGAGGATGGGGTATCGTCACCTATTTGTATTTGCTGTCTGTGGATTGTCTTTTTAGTAATGCTATGACTTGTCCAAGGATATGAGGACACTGTGAGTCTAATGTGAACTAGGGCATTCCTTGTTTGTGACTGTCTTATCTCCATGCAAACAGGTACAATGACTTTCTGGGCCGAACAAATGCCTCGATTGTCATAACCTATTCTGCCATAATAAAGCTCAATGATGATAATGCACAAGAAGCTCTTTCACTTTCATATCTTCTATCTTCCATCCCCCTTTCTTGATTGACTTCCATCGTCCTTCTCGAGTCCGCGTAGCCTGCTATCACATGACTGAGTATGATGACACACCAAAAATATTTGCATTTCATATAGTTACATCTGCATCACCACATATAAGCATTTCATACGTACATATAGATATCACAATTGCATCACATCCTGCATACAACACATGTTAGCACATCTCACATTTTCATTATGTAAATAATCATTTGCATTATCATATTCATTACATACATTCACATTTGCATCATGCATCACATATATAACATAAAAGAACAAAAATATATTGCATTGCATCATATAAGCATCCGTATCATAAAACATGCATCACATAAGGACATCTCATCACATAAGGTACACATGCATATAACTGCCGCAAAAATGGATCATCTCTCATATATAATCAAAAGTGTCATGATACAATGATGTCAAAAGAATCATATGGCTACAAAATCACCCGCAGGTGTCTACAATACAAAAATGGTACATATACTGATACAAAGGGGAGCCCTCTATGGCTATGATGAACTCCCTCCCTCGGAGCCGCCTGGCCTCGACGGAGTCTGAGCTCTAGATAGCCCTGCTCCAGGATCCCCCTGCCTATCTGGTGGTGGTGGTGGAGGACCCATGACCCCACCGCTGGATGCCTGCCTCCTACGACTCCCTCCCGTAGCTGTCGCTGTGCGCGACGATCTATGGAAGCTCCTCGCCCGCTGATCCGCTGGCATGGCACCATAGTACAGATCCCTCCAGTAGGCGATCTCCTCTTCGGCTCGTAGCACATATGCGTAGCCTGCCCCTGCATCCTCTGCTGTCCGCCTCCCTGCCCTCAGAGCTGTCTCGGCCTCAGTATATCGCTGGATGGCCTGGTCTCTCTCCCGCTCTATGTCCCTGAGCCTGATCCTGAGGCGATCCCTCTCCCGCTCCAAATCCGCAATCTCGTCTGCTTGGCCCTGGCAGATCTCTCTCAGCCCTAGCAGCTCATCCTCCTCAGGATCACCACCCTCAGTCGCTGCCTGTGGCTCCTCCTCTGCAGGTTCCTGTACCTGTCTAGGTGCCTGAATAGGTACCTGTCTCTGCACCTGCTCCTGTACCTGCACCTGTCTAGGTCCCTGTGCTCTAGGACCCTGTGCTGCTGGTACTTGTAGGGGCAATCCACCCCGACCCCTCACCACCTGGGCTGCTCTCTCCTATCCTCCCTCCCTCCGAGGTGCCACCCGCCTCTCCCCCACTACTCCCCTCCGCCTCCGCCGACCCCTACCTCCATCTCCTCCACCATCATCATCATCATCCCCTCCCACCTCTCCCTCCAGTAGCTCTCCCGGATCTGTCAACCTCGGAAAGGGATGCTCTGCCCAATATGCAGAATACTCTGCGTCCATCCCTGCATCCTCTACCTCCGGCCACATGTCCCACGGTAATGGCATCATCTCGGCCATCTGTGTCATGGCCTGATCATATGATAGAAGTGGCCTGAACTGTACCTGATCTCTGACCGTACGGGCATACATGCCCGAGCCTCGCGGCATCCTCTGGATCCGGCCGAACTGTCTGTATACCCTGTCAACAAGCTACCTCTCCAGAATATAGGGCATCCGCCCAATAAGATACCTGCTCCTGAATGCATAGGGTAGCTCTACTGCGTCGTCATCCCACTCCTCGCACCCCAGGTACGACCTCCAGATAACCATATCAATGTCATCTATGATGCGTCTCCAATGCTCCAATCGACCAATCCGAGGCTGTGATGTAATCATATCGTATAAATGCACAAAACTCCGTCCATGCCCTCTGCCTCTGAAGTGGATAGGTCGTGTGATAGGAAGGTGCTCATATGACCACACCTATAGGAGAGTCACTCCGCAGCCCAAGCCCACTGATCCGTGGTAAACAAACTGATGCAGCTCATAGTATAAATGTGCCAGGACACATGGCCCCCATGCATATCTGGTGTGCTCTGTCATCAGTGTCTCCAATGCTCCTCCCCAGCCAACTGCCAATCCTCGTGTAGCCCTGTCTGGACATAAGAAACCACTGATGGCTCCTCCAATAATAGCCGGCAACGCTAGCCCTGTCGCGGTCATGGTATCCCATGCCACGTGACCTGCTCTCATCTCCAACCCGGGATCCTGAAATACCCATCTCAGTGCCTCTCTGTCTCCGTCTCGATCGTATGGAATCAACTCTCCATCGATCGGAATATGCAAAATCCTGTAGACATCCTCCAGCGTCACTGTCATCTCCCCCATAGGCAAATGGAACGTGCAAGTCTCGGAGTGCCATCTCTCCGCCAGTGCAGTCAGCAAACCCATGTTTGCCCGAAACTCGGGCACATATAGCACATGTGTGAGACCCATCTCCTCAATCGCAATCATGTCCTGAATCGACAACTCTGGTCGCAACCTCTGAGTCGATGGGAATCTCTCCCGTGACTCCAACATAGGCAAATACTCCTGCAGTCAAAACAATCAATCATGTCAGTTATCATGGCATTCACTGTTTATCACAAAATGCTACTTACTATCTAAATGCATATGGTTATCTACCCTAGTGACACTCACTGTTCATCACAAAGTGTTGCTATCTATCCTAGTAGTACTCCCTGTTCATCACAAAGTACTACGTGTGTGACATTCCCTGTTCATCACAAAGTGTTACTCACATTTGCACTCCCTGTTTATCACAAAGTGTTGCCTATCTTGGTGCTCCCTGTTCATCACAAAGTGCCTTGATCTATCCTAGTCATCCTAGAGGACCTGTTTGAGTGTATCCTCTCAGCAGCTTATCCAATCGACAGCGTATGTTCATCACAGAACTGCCGATTTGACCTAAAAAGATTCAACCTATGCATTTTACAACACAAACGCACTTTAAGCTCACAAACGCGCTTATAGACTGCACAAACGCGCTTCTGCAACACAGACACGCTTCCTGAACACATACGTGCCTATATCATTCACAAACGCGGTCAGGGAACACAGACGTCCCTACATGACATAAACGCTTCTACAATTCTCAAACGTGTCCGCATTCAGCATAAACGCGGTCCCAGGCGTAAACGCGCCTGGACCCGACACAGACGCACCTGTTGGACACAGACGCGCCTGGCACTGACATAGACGCGGTTGTGCGTTTTTGCATTTTTTTTAACTATCCTATTCCTAGCGCATTTATTGCTACCTAACATGCATTAATGACAAAACTTGAAATGCGTGAAAGTACGAGGAGGTTTTGCGGTACTTACCGGCTCTCCTGCATCTGCTGGTCACTGGAATCGACGAACGCGGTCGAATCTATGAATGAAAGCCATCACTGCTGACTGCTGCTGCTCTTTTCTCGCTCTGCACTGTGATCTTGTAAGGGTGTGGATGACAATGAGGATGTCTTTTTCCCGTGGTCTATCTTATAGCCTACCCTAGCCCTCGCCCTCATTTCCCGAGTCAGTATTCTTCTTCCTGTGACTTTGTCACTTTATTCGGTCAACCCATTCTATCCCGTCTTTCTTATCGAGAGATTGTCTGCAATCTTTTCAGACATTTTCATCCAATCTCTCGAGGGGGCATATTATTCCCATGCTGGGGCAACTCTGTATTAGTTCATCTTATCTTCTTTGAAACAACGCGACAAGTCGCATTGTCTCAAAGAGGGGCAAAATGTAGACACCTAAAATTGTCCAGTCTAATTAAATAAATATTTTATTTATTTAATTATCTAAGCCTAATTCTTCTATTAATTAAATAAATCTTTATTTATTTAATTAATTCATTTATCCTCTTCTAGCCTTATTTCTCATTTAAATAAATACATTTATTTATTTAAATTATCATTTTCCTAAATTAAATAAATATCTTATTTATTTAATTATCCCACTTCTTCTATTAATTAAATAAATCTTTATTTATTTAATTAATTCATTAACCTTTTCTACTCATGACACATGTCATTCATCTCTTAATTCATACACTACCTACCTCTTTCATTATTTTACTATTTCTTTTACCTACCCTCTAATCCTAGCCGACCTCTCTTTTTACACCTCTCAATCTTAACCCTCCATTTCTTATTGTGTCTTCTATTTAAGGAGATGCTTTCTTCATTGTCTAACCCTAACTACTGGATCAATTGGCTACACTACGATCCTACTTGCAACCACATTCCGTTCTTTGTTGAGCTCTTGTGCATATAAAAATCTGAGAGCAAATATATCAAGCAAGATCAATGGAGATAGGAAGAATGGAGATCAAAACCCTATTGGGCATGTGATGGTATAATCTTTGTGATTTTGAGTTATTTTGCATTGTCTTAGGTTATCTTCATATGTTATGGTGGATCTTTGTTGATTGTTAGGCTAGGGTTTAGTGGTTGGATTCATTTTAGCCTTTCAATATTGTTGTTATTGTTATCCATTTTCACCATAAACACTTTCTGTTGTGATTGTAGAATCAGTTAAAAATTTGTGAGAGACTATTATTCATTAGAGAATATGATATCATTATCACCTATAGATGTAGATTCAACATTATTGAAGGTCAATGGCTTGACGAAATTAGTTAATTTCCCTCCATTGTTATTTGATATTCATATGCTTATTGCCCTCACAAAGAGGTGGGACTCAAATACTAACACATATTACCTTCCTACTAGTGATATTATTGTTACCCTTTTGGATGATTAGCATGATATGAGGCTTTGAAGTTGTGGAAAGCAATAAACAAATCTCACCATGCCTTGTAAAATGATATTCAATTATATTGATGGTGTACTAGTTGTGCCAAGCATGAGAGGGGAAATGCCTCATCTTCAGTATGATGGTTGAAAGGTATCATAGAGGTGCAAGTAATCATTGATGATCATTGGCATTTTGGCCTTGCTGTCTAGCAAGGGTGCAACAAGTTTATATGGTTTAGCCCAAATTACCCAAGAGATGGAGTATCAATGATTATTTACTTGGGGTCAATATATGTTAACTAATTTATATAATAACATCATGATTCATGAATTTTGGAGGCCAATGTTGGTAAAGGTCATATTTATGCTGAAGGCATTTCTTTATTTGGAATGAGCAAGCTATGAGAAAGCATCAACCACTATCCTTACATCCGTACCATGGCAAGATGACTCAATGGATCTCATCCGTTAATCGTTGTTTGCCCTTTTCCTTCCCATTTCTGACTGTTTTTTGGTCCAATATTTATGAGAACAAAATACCGATAGGTTTTAGTCCGACGCCTGTGGTCAAAATCACTCGCATAGCTTTAAACATAATCCACCCTAGACAAACAGACTTCTCGTATATTTTATATTCGCTAAAAATATTAAAACCTCCTATTGATACATTTAAAATTAATTAATCATGGAAATAGAGGCATTCATGATTATTATTATTATTACATTTTATTATAGGCTCGATTTTATTCTCTCGTATCATGCAAAATATTTCATTAAATTTCATTTTTGTTTTTATTTGGTTTTTATTTTATATTTAATAAAATAAAATTATATTTCGTATAATATAATAAATATATAATTAGTGTATAATTAATTTATTTTATTTAATATAAATTATTATAATCAAATTAAATTAACATATAAATATAATAAATATATAATAATATTATGTACAACTGTATAGTTATTTATATATAATTAATATTAAATAATTATATTTATTATTGATATTGACATAAGATAATAGTTAAATTGTGGAGTTGTGGTCCTTGTCCTTTTGGAGTGTCATTGTTGAGTTCTCATCTTGGGATGATGTCTCCCATTTCTAACTGACCTTCATAGCTCCTGATCCAAAGCGTTTACCCTTAAAAAAATGATTATATTTATTGATTATATACTTATTTCTACTCTATTTATCTTTCCCCCTCTCTATTACTCTTTTATGTCACCTTCATTCTCTCCCACTCTCGCACACTCTATCTCTATCTCCTTGCCTCTCTCCCCATCTCTATCTATATCTCATTATGTCTATATCTATATCTTTTTATTTTTCTCTCTCTATCTCCTCTTGCTTCTCTCCCTATCTCTTTCTGTGCATATCTCCTTACCTCTATCTCCCTATGTTTGTCTAGATCTCTCCCTATCCGTCCCTCTGTCCATCTCTCCCTCCATCCCTCCTACTCTATATCTCTATCTCTATTTCTCTCTCCATTTCCATCTCACGCCTCTCTCTATCTCTTTCTATCCATACCTTTCTCTATTTGTATCTCTCTATCTCTTTCCCTTTTCATTTATGTCTCTTTATAGAAATTTCTATTATATATCTCCCTCTCACTCTTCATATATTGAGCTCTCTCTCTCTCTCTCTCTCTCTCTCTCTCTCTCTCTCTCTATTGAGCTATATCCCCCTCTCCCTCTATTCTTAATCTCTCATTATCTACCTATCTCTCTCCCTCTCTCCTCTCTATTTATCTTTCTTTCTCTCTCCCCTTCTCTCCCTTCATCTTACCTCCCTATCCCTTATCTATCTCTCTATCTTTATCACTCTCTCCCTTTCACTTCCAAAGACTTCCATTAACTCTATTTGACACTGATTTTTTGTCCCCTCCCATAATTCAATTCATCCATGCTACCGGACTCATCTACATTTCGTATTCTTAGTTTCCTTTACTTTTTGATGATTTTATATTATTTTGTAGTTTTTTAAAAGTTTGAATGTTAAGTAAATAATCAATTTCATCTTCATTTCTGTGGAATTTTAACTCGACGATTCGTTTTAGTTTTGGGTCTGATGAGATTCAGTTTGAAGAAGAGAATGAACGTGGATCTCCAAATCAAAGAGTCGATGAAACGCTATGGGAGGAAGACTTGTTGCAGGGGACTACACCATCTATTTTAACTGTACAATACAATGGCTGGCATTACAGGAATGAAACCGAGGCATGGGTAGGTCTAGCAATGGAAATCACAAAAGAATTGGAAGCAATGATGACGGTGGCGCACAAGTTGAGAACCAGCTGGATATATAATTGGAGAAACCACAAAAACAACATCTGTTTTGGAGTGATCCTCCCATTCTTTCTTGCACTGCTGGTGGCCATCTGGTTTAGTACCATTGTATGGCTTCTACTTGATTCCTCCCAAAGTAAAGATCTAAAGAAATTTAAGTATGGAGGTCTACCAGCATCCATGATTGTAGCTCCTTGGGGTGTAGTGAAGTCTATAATCTCTTTTGTTAAACCGATCAGTTCATAGGTCATGGACTACATATGTCTTCCAGACCATAGCCAAAAGCTTGGTTATCGTCAGAAGGTTATTGATGATATCGTGGGATGTGTTTGCTTTTATATGGTGCTACATTACATGGAGTTGGGATGAGAACTATGTTCCAGGAACAAAAATTCCAAAGATGCCTCATGCTTTCAGTAATAATCTTAGGATAATAGTCTTCGTCGACGATCTCGATCGTTGTGAAGAAATGTGATTCTGCAGGTATAACTTTAGAAAACCCATCTATTGCAGTTGTTACAAATATCAATTCTTAGTCTCTGGTTTTATAAATTTATTTATAAAACTTGTCTATTGCAATTGTTACAAATATGTATTATTCGTCTCTGGTTTCCTAAATTTATTTTTAACTTTGGCAGGTCTTATCAGCAGTGAATCTGGTTTTGGCCACTTGCGAGATCAACGTTATTTTGAGCATGGAAAAGAGCATGATCCAAAGGGCAATAATAAGAAAGTATGGGAATAACAATAGCAATGCCAATAATAAGTCCAATGAGGACTTAGCAGACAATTATTTAAGGAAGATAGTTCAACTGCTGCTACACCTAGCAGACCCTAGTGACTTAGAGTCCAGAGACTTTTTGCAAAGCTAGCTAGGTAGAAAACGGTCTACCGATCCAGCAGCAGAGAAAGAAAAACGCACTGCTTATGGGGGTAGAAAAGCCAATCCCAAGTTCCAAATTGGAACTTCGGATGCAAATAAACCTAAACTAGGTGAATATCTCTGACTATATACAAGTGAGATTAGTCACATTTTATATCTGCATCAAGGTACAGCTTCACTTTAACAGATAAATTATTTTTCTTCTACTTCAATGTTGTTGTAGGTAGAGGAGAAACAAAGAAAGATTTGGCAGAATCTAGAGCCAAGCAACAAAGAGCCCTCAGTACTTCAGGTGAAAATATTCCAGATGCAGTCCTTTTAAGCTGAACAAAAAATAAGAGACTAACGGTCTAAACATTACTGTATTGATGATTTTAATATGGCTCTTAACTAGACAATGTTGCTTCCTCGAATAGACACAGCAGAGCAAGGATTAGGAAAAATGGAAGAGCAAAAAACAATTAAGAAACCAGGTGATATATCATTCAAATACACAGAGCATTTTAGGTGGTGATTTGTGCAATGTACACAATTCACATTTCATTTTCATTCAAAATGTGTGTTAGCAGAAGGCTCGGGAGTTGCAGATGCAACGTTTGAGATAGATGAATAGCCAAAAAAAATTGAGAACGTAGGTGAATATATCATTCAAATACAGAGCATTTTAGGTGATGATTTGTGCAATGTACGATCTCTCAATTCACAATCCATTTTATTAATTCCTCCCACTTGCATAGTTTTATGCTTTTATTTTTTCAGTTTTATTTGGGATGATTATGCATAAAAGCTGTTTTAGTTTTTTAGTTTTAGTTTTTTTCTTTATTTCTAATAATACAAGTTTTCCAAAATCTAGATGTATCTAAAACCTCTATATAATGAGGTAGTTATAATTCATTTTTTATCAGTTAGTCTGATCCTTGGTCAGTTGATCAAGAAGTTTGATCCTTGATCTATTGATCAAGAAGCTTATGTAATCTCTTGAATCAATAGAATAGCTTATTTGTGTTCCAATTTTATATTTCTTTCATTTGGTATCAGAGCAGGTTGCAGAATTTTTTGATCGTGCAGGTAGTCTCTAGATGGCTAATGGAAAGGATTTAGCATTTTAGCTTCCATTATTTACTAGAGAAAACTATGATTATTGGAGTATCAAGATGAAGACCCTACTTTTATCCCAAGATCTCTGGGAATTTGTGGAAGGTGGATACATAGAACCTGTTGATCAGAATGCATTCAATACATGGATACCATAACAAAAAAATCAGTTGAAAGAAGATAGAAAGAAGGATAACAAAGCTCTTTTCACCATTCAATCTGCCTTGGATGTCTCAATTTTTCTTCGAATTGCTAGTCTGACAAAATAAAAGGATGCATGGGAGACTCTACAAACTGCATACCAAGGTACAGATAAAATCAAATTGGTAAGACTTCAAACTTTTTGAAGAGAATTTGAAATTTTGAGGATGAAAGAATCTGAGTCTATTCATGAATTTATTACTAGGACTCAAGGTATAGTGCATCAGCTTAGCACTCAAGGAGAAACTATATCAGATCAAAAAATTGTAGAAATTTTTTTGAGGTCTTTTCCTCCTAAATTTGATCCAGTAGTAATTGCTATTGAAGAAAGTAAAGATCTAACTACTTTCAAAGTTGCAGAAGTCTCATGAAGAGCGCATGCAGCGTTCTATGGAAAGTGGTGTTCAAGCTTTCCAATCTTCTATGAATATTGAGGAAAAATCCAAATCTCCTCCCTCTCATATTGCTAAATTTCAAGGTGAATCTTTTGGAAATAACAGAAGAAGAGGTAGAGGAAGAGGAAGAGGAAATAATAGAGGAAGAGGACGAAGTTCTGTTGATAGAAGGAGTATTCAATGCAGATATTGTGAAAGATATGGGTACTATGAATCTAAGTGTAGGAAGAAGAAATCTGACTTGAATAAGTCAAGAGCTAGTTATGCAGAAGAATCTTCTAATGCAAAGAATTCTACATTCTTTGCATGCAATTTGGGAAAAGAACCCCAAGAAGATGTCTGGTTCTTGGATAGCGGTTGTTCAAATCACATGACAGGTAAATCTGATTTCTTTGTCAAATTAGATGATTCAATGAAGAGTAAAGTTAAATTTGGAGATGATAAGGAGGTTGATGTAATGGGAAAAGGTACCCTTGCAGTCAAGACTAAGCAAGGAGACACTACAAATATCCATAATACTTTCTTCATGCCAGAATTACAACATAGTCTTTTGAGTATAGGACAATTTCTAGAAAGGAACTATAAAGTTGCATTTGAAGATAGCTGCTGCAAAATTTTTGATAAATCTAATAATCATCATCTTGTAGCAAAGACTTATATGACAAAGAATAGATTGTTTCCTCTCAAATTGCTTTCTAGTAAGTTGCATGCACTAAAATCAACCATAGATGATTCATGGTTATGTCATCAACGATATGGTCATATGAATTTTCAAGGGCTAACATTGTTGAATAAGAAGAATATGGTGAGAGGTCTTCCTCCAATCAAGGCAAACGAATAAGTTTGTTTAGGGTGTGCCCTTGGCAAGCATCACCGAGACAGTTTTCCGGTGGGAAAATCATGGAAAACCAAATCTCCTCTAGAGCTTGTGCATGCTGACATCTGTGGTGATATGCAAGAGCCATCATTGGGTAAGAACTTTTTTTTTTGACATTCATTGATGATTACTCTCGCCACACTTGGGTTTATTTTTTGAAGCAAAAATCTGAAGCCTTTGCATGCTTCAAAAATTTTAAAGCACTGGCTGAAAAACAAAGCAGGTTTCCTATCAAGATACTCAGAACAGATAGAGGGGGAGAGTTTACTTCTAATGAGTTTGCTGATTTTTGTGCTAAGAATGGCATCTAGAGACAACTTACTGCCGCATATACACCTTAGCAAAATGGTATTGCTGAAAGAAAGAACTGTACCATTATGGAAATGGCATGAAGCATGTTGTAGACAAAAAATATTACAAATAGTTTTTGGGGAGAAGCAGTTGCCACTACAGTGTATATTCTCAACTGTAGTCCCACAAAAGTAGTTCGAAATCTGACTCCAAAGGAAGCCTGGAGTGGTCACAAGCCTTCAGTGGCTCATCTTCGCATCTTTGGATGTTTGGCATATGTGCATATTCCAGTTCAAAAGCGGAAGAAGTTGGATGCCAAATCCCAACTTTGTATCTTTGTGGGCTACTACTGCAACTAAAGGCTACAGATTCTATAATCCCAAGACAAAGCAATGAACAGAATTAGTTATCTCTCTTATTTGTATTTGAATTATATTTCTTTCAGTTTTCATTCAAAAGGTTTGTTAGCAGAGAGGGTATCTCCAATCACACAAATATACAGAAATATATAGAAATGTTTGTGCAATGTACGAACACACAATCCACAGTCCGGAGTTGAAGAAGCAATGATTGAGATAGATGATATACCCAGCATTGAACAGTCAATCAAAAGTGTTGAACAAGGTGCGGGTTTCAAGTTTTAGTAAGCTGGCTATATATATTAATTTTGTTTTCTATGAGTTTCCCAATTCAGATCACTTATCTACAAATTTTAATTTTGTTTAAAATATATATGTGAACTATATTCTGATTTATATCAATACAAGTGAGATTAGTCACATTTTATATCTGCATCAAGGTACAGCTCCACTTTAACAGATGAATTATACTTCTTCTATTTTAATGTTGTTGTAGGTAGAGGAGAATCTGGAGCCAAACAACAAACAACCGTCTGCATTTTAGGTGAAAATATTCCAGATGCAGTCCTTTTAAGCTGAACAGAAAATAAGAGATGAGGTCTAAGCACTACCGTATTGATGATTTTAATATGGACCCTAACTAGAGAATGTTGCTTCCCCAAGCAAGCACAGCCCAACAAGGATCACGTAAAATGGAAGAGCAAGAAACAATTAAGAAACCTGGTGATATATCATTCATATTCACAGATTATTTTAGGCGATGATTTGTGCAATGTACGATCACACAATTCAGAATCCGTTTTCATTCAATTCATAATATGTTTTCTTTCAAAATGTTTGTTAGCAGAGAGGGTATCTCCGATCACTCAAATATACAGAAACATACAGAAATGTTTGTGCAATGTACGAACACACAATTCGCAATCCAGAGTTCAAGAAGCAACGATTGAACAGCCAATCAAAAGAGATGAAAAAGGTGCAGGTTTCAAGTTTTAATAAGCTGGCTATATTATATTAATTTTGTTTTCTATGAGTTTCCCAATCCAGGTCACTTATATTATTTTAATTTTCTTTAAAATATATATGTGAACTATATTCTAATTTATAACTACAAAATCATATCCTACTGCGACTGTAAAACGTCTCTCCAGGTAAAAAAACTACGCTAAAAATAACAAGTAGACTAATAACTTTCTAATGCCAGACATGAAAGATTTATAATAACAGCTTGACGGTTGTTGCAGGTGATAAAGACAACAAGGATGAGCGAAGCCTCTCCTTAATAATTAGTGCAATTCCCATTCCTAAGTACAATGAAGGAGAAAGGAGTGCTTTTTCCTTTCTTCATACTCAGTAGAAAACTTCCCCGAGAGTGGAAATGCTTGATGGCATACCATCGGCTAGCATGGAATATTTTGTCTCTAAGCTCCGACGTTATCCCAGTGGAAGGATGGCAGGTTCAACTTATTGCATGGATTTTCGTCTGCTGGCAATGGAGGGACCTCATGACAACTCTTATACAAGTAAGATAGCGTCACAATTTTTTTTGAACTTACCTCAACGGTGATGACTTGAATGGACAGTGTGTGTTAGTTTATTTCCTTAGGCACACAATTTTAGTTCTTATAACAAAAAATGAAAATTCTTTGTATGCAGAAATGGAACAACCTTGGGGTTTTAAGAAAGTGGAAAGTTGTAGAGGAGGATACAATTGGGCCTTCGCTGAGAGAGATTGTTGAACAATATATTGATGAGAGGTGGCCATCTGACAAGAAGAGCGACAGTTTTCACGGAGATAGCACCATAAAAAAGAAGGATGACGCCATTGACAGTCTCCATAAGGATGTGGGTGTTAGCTCCAGCAGCAGCACTAAAGAAGTGGAGAAGACAAGTGAAAGCTTGCCAGAGAGAAACATGACAACAATTTTCAGCGCGGAAGGCACAGAGGGAGATGATTATCTCAAGGAAGTTCTTTGAAAGGTTTTGAGAGAGCAAGAAGATATGAGAGAAATTCTAAGAAAGAGTTTGAAAGAGCAGGAGGAGATGAGGGAAGCTCTAAGAAAGAGTTTGAAAGAGCAGGAGGAGATGAGGGAAGCTCTAAGAAAGAATTTGAAAGAGCAGGAGGAGATGAGGGATATACTGGAAATGATCAAGATGAAAGTTTTCGAAGAGGAAGAAGACAAAGGAGGAGAAGAAAGCTCACTCCAACAGTACACAACGGCTAAGGAGAAGGCGAAGGATGAAAAGGAGGAGCAAGAAGAATGGAGTAAACTGAGAGACACATTGCGCAGCTTCAATGTTTCAATGGATGGCATTCAAGCCTTCCAAAAATTTAAGTTTTACTGCGAGCCTGGCTATCTTCCATGGCCATTGCCCGAACTTAAATAAACCTCACCAACTATTCGTATACATTTGTAGTTTAGGCAGCCACTCCTCCCATGGATTGTAATCATTTTAAATTAATTGTTCTATTTCTGTAATTAAAATATCTACTAATTCTCTCTCGAAGTAAAGTTATTTTTTTGAAAAATTACTTGCCTAACTGGTAGTGTAGATTGGGTAGACAGTCAGCGAATAGTGATTCGAAGTTTAGTAGCAATGCGATCAATCTTGTTTTAGTCAGTAATACCTTAATTTCACTTCTTGTTTCAACTGATAAAATCAACTATTCATAGTAAAAATAATGAAGTCTGTTTTTTATAAATTCATTTTAGAGGCCACAAATTTGTTTGTCCTTAATGTTAACTTGCTTTTTAGGTAAAGACGCAACGGAGAGTCTCTTATAACATGTATTGGCCATCAAACTTAGAAATGATTCGGCCGACGATGATTAGTATGATATTTGAAATAATGCTTGGAAATCTATACAGGTCAGGCATCAAGTCTAGCTGCACCAACTACTATGCCTAAAATAATGCTTGGAAATCTATACTTTTCTGCTCCATGATTGTTGGTGACTGAATAAGAGCTCTCAAGGCCATCTTTCCACTGTTGCATTTCCTTACATGCAAAATGGTGAAGAGTACTTGTGGCTCCCACAGTGCAAACATGTATCAAATGACTTCACCAGCAACAACAAACAAAGTCATATCGAACCCAGATGAGCTATCTCAACGTCCATTTTAATTATTCTCCTGAACTTGTAAATTTGCTCCTTTATGCCACGTGGGACAAGTGACTACCAGCCGGATGAATGGAAACAATTTTGCGCCAAAGAAGCCTATCACAATTTTCATTTTAGTTCACCTTTTTAACTTACAATTTGCAATCCACCCCCTCAAACTCTTCTTCCTTCGTCGCTTACAAATTGATTTAATGACAATAATTTGAATTCTCGCATAACTCAAATGTTGAGGTCCTCACTATTGTCGCAAACCAGTACTCGAGGTTATAATTTTTTTTGAAAGGGGCAACATTAGTTACATCAATTCTTATAGTGGTAAACTAACAACATGGTTATCATTAAAATGACAAAATTCAAAACTTTTTATGGATCATTTTAGACTTGGTACAATCACTTACACATTAAGATCTACTTCAAAATCATTACAAATTTCATGAATTTGAATTTGCATACTCTCGATGAATTATGGAAAGCTTCTATCAAGGAAATTGTTATGACGATGTATAGATTTAGAGAGTATTAGTGCCAAAGGTGTATGGGTTTGCTTGTTGCAACAGAGCTCAAAAATAAATTTGTTTCATAATTCATGGTTCATTATGCACCACAAATTTGCCAAGTTTGTGGATGCAAACACGATTATAACTTCTACCCATCTGATATACTTTAGGTTGATTTGGGTTATTTTGTCTAGCATCTTCTACTTTGTTTTCTCCTCAGGATGATTGTCCTCTACTATAGTTCAAACCACCTCATGATGGAGATGATGTACACCTCTTTGCTCCTTTATTCCTTTAAAAGTATTGTCTGCTTTATTTTTCCTCTCCCTTTAAGGCTTCTATATTGCTAACCTTATTTAAGCTCAATTAATCTTGGATAAAGAAATGTAGCCCATTCATACACCTTGCAACCATTTACTTATCAATTACTTGGAGCTCCATGTGATTGGGAAATTTATAAAAATCATTTGTATAATCTTCCACAATGGATAATTCTTGCTTCAAGTTAATGAATCTATGGAAAAGGGTATATGTGTATTCTAGAGGCATAAATTTCTCTCCCATCTTATTCTAAGTCTTAGCTTTATTTTTTCCTTTTCCTATTTTTTTTTCCTTATTTGAAAGCATATCAATCAACAAATGCCTTAAATAATACAAACTATCCAGAGACTATGCAATACAATGGGGTAAATGGTCACACATGGTTTCTTTACAATGTCCTTCTAGACTCAAGGCACACTTCTATGTGCTATGATTTTTGAGATTAGAGTAACATATCTGACGAAAATCTTGTATCAAATTTCTCTTCTCTAATGGCATATTACTTTATTAAGTAATAATAATTTACTCCCACAAAGAAAGTCAATTAAATCATTTTAGATCCATGCCACCTAGGTATAATCTAATATTCCTCTAATTATAAGTCTTATTTACATGGCATTAGTGTAGAATATTACAACATATTATTCTTGGCCTTTCAAAATGTTAAATCAATCAATTTTTTTTATTCTAAAATATATCCCCTTAAACTTCACATTTTGAATAACTAAAATTTAGTTAAAGCTATGAGATTTCCACAATCCATTTTGTATTCTAATGGATTTTTTGTGGATTTGATTGTGTGTATTTTTTTCCATCAACGTTTCGAATCACACTCCATGATTCGTCATCAGGATGAAAAGAATTCCCAAGACATGAAAGATGTTGAATTGCAAATCTGCAATTCAACATCTTTCATGTCTTGGGAATTCTTTTCATTCTGATGATGAATCACGGAGTGTGATTCGAAACGTTGATGGAAAAAAATACACACAATCGAATCCACAAAAAATACATTAGAATAAAATTTAGTTTTCTAAAAAAAAATTTGATTGACCAAATTTAAGAGCTTTAGGAATTACTAAAATGACTACAACAAACCAAATTTTAAAAAAATGAAACATCTCTAAACAAAATCATTAAGAACTAAGTGAAAAATTAAGTGAATAGTTCTTTAACTAAACAAGATAGTCATAAAACATCCACAAGATTCATATTACTCAAAAAAAAATTGCACTATAATTTTTTTTCGAAAGTTAGAGAAGAGAAGCATAAAACTTAGAAAGGGTTTTTATTTCCTTACAAGGAGATGAGAGTAATGGTCTTTGCAATTAGCTATATTATTTAAGAAATAATTTAATACAAACTTAATTACATTAACCATATGATTACTTACTATTATTTTATTTCAAGTTGAATTTTTTTCTTTAATAGGGAATAGTTGATTTATATTGTTTTACCATTATCAACTATTAAGTTGTGACACATCAAGGAATATATAAAACTAGCTATAAGATCAATAGATTTGTTGTGTGTGTATAAAATTTGTCTCAACGGTTGACAATATTTAATATAACACAAAATTGTAGACGTATAAAAATGACCATATTCCTAAATGAATATTTTATGTTCATTTCCCTATTTGATTAAATCCAATTTAATTAAATTACCCACATTCTTCTATTTTATTAAGTAAATTACTCAATTTTTTTAAATAAAATTCACTATACCCATTTAATGAATAAATCATTTTATTCAATTAAATTCCCCCTATCCACTTTTAATTAAATTCAAATTTAATTAAATAATTATCCTAAGTTAAATAAATCTAATTTATTTAATTTCCTCAAATCGCAACCAAATTGAATTAAATCATTTAAATCAATTAAATCCTATTATCCCCCCATCCACTTGCAAAATCCCAAACCCCTTTTTAATCCCTTCTAGAATCTTCTAATCACTTCTAATTAACCTAACCCCTCCTCTAAACTTTGTCACATCCCTAAGAAAAGGGAAGTCACTTCTCAAAGCCTCAAAGTCTTTGATAACCATTAAAGGCTTTCAACCTTCAACCACTAAATGTCTCAAAGTCTTTGATAACCTTTGAAAGCTTCCAACCTTCAACCACTTAATCCACAAAGTCTCCAATAACCATTAATGGTTAACCCAAACCCTCCTACATGGTTAAAACATTTGTTTTGACTCAACCTCTACCCAACCCAAGGGTCTCATCAGGCCTTTAATGCTTTGACCATGATTATCTCTTAAACATTTGCACAAAGGTTTATCCTTGGATTAAGTCCTAATCCAGTGGGTAATCCTAACTTAGACTTGACCCTTAGCCTCTAGATAACCATGAGGTCTTCTCAGGCATTCAATGTCTCCAACCCCTTCTTTCAACCCAATCTTATGTTGACACTTGTCACCATGTCATTGGTGCAATTTACAAACATGGATCCCCAACTTTCAAACTCAACCCTTGATTAAACCATTCAATCTTAACCATCCATTTCCCTATTCTTGCTATAAATAGAGCTCTCACTCCTCCATTTTCATAGATAGAATCCTCTAAATTTGAAGCATTACACTTATACTCAAATTCTTTCAAGCTTTCATATCATTTTTATGCTCATCATTTAGCCTCTTTTAGATTAGGAATTAGACTAAATATGCATGTTTAGAGTACTTTCTTTATCATTTTAGCTCAATCATAGACTAAATATAGTATGCTAGGATAGTATCCATACTAACCTTGTCATCTTATCATCTAATTTATTGCATTTCTAAGCTTATATATAGCTTAAAATACATCTCATACTAAAATCTATCAAAAGCATCTCTCGTTCTCACATTTGCCATCCCTAAACCATTTTGCTCAGTGATCTGAGAGCAAAAACATTGGTTTGAGGGACATTGTGAGATAGAGAACCATGGGACCCTCCTTGGGAAGTTGAGTAATACTACGTTACTCCATAGCTTGCACCAAGAAGTCTTGTGTGTGTGTGTGGACTAGTAATTTAACCATATTTTCACATTTTGAATTCTACCAGCCCACTTTTCCCGCATACATTTCTGGTGCCCACCGTGGGGCCCGACCCCAAATAACAAATCGGCGCGTGGGAAACATTCCCTAGGCCATCTGATTAACAGTCTAGCACATCCCGCTCACTGTTTAGTGCGTGGGGTCTATACTCTAGCGCTTGGAGTCATTTCTTTAGCACATGACTCCTTGTAACATTTTCCTGTAGGTCTCGACGTGGGCGAAACACAAAGTAGCGCATGCAGTAAATATAATAGCGCATCCATCCCATAGTTCAGCGCTTGTAAACCATCATCCAGCGCGTGCAATTCAAACGTTAGCGCATCAAATTTCTAATTTTCCTGCAGTCTGAGCGCGGGAGAGAGAAAATGACAGAACAACGCTTCCAACATACAGACTAGCGCATTCCTTGAACAATGTAGCGCATTGGAAAATTATTTTAGCGCATCCAGTCTCTATTGTAGCACGTAAAAACCTTTTTGTAGCGCATAACAGACAGAGGAAAATTTTAAAATTGTAACCAAAAAGGAAATTTTAGACTTGTGGAAGTCCACCAAATCATCTAACAATTTTCTCTGGTTTGCTTGCAGGCTGCTAACCAAATTTGTTGCAAAAAGGAGCGTAATTTTAGAATTTTTAGATGGTTAAAATTTTCTCTAACTTAGTTAAGTTAGTTTAAAATTTTAAAACATCTTTTAGTCTTAAAATTGAACTCACTTGTTTCTTTTGGGCTATAAAACGAACTACCATCCAACATCTTCTTGCTTTTATAGGAGAAAAACACTTCATTTTGGAAGCTATAAAAAGAACCAACAAATCTTTATTTTGGCAAAAGTTTTAAAAAGAACCTCACCATCCTTTGGTGCATAAAAGGATTCACTTCAAATTTCTGTCAAGTAAAAGAATCACACAAGTCCAGAGTCAGTTACAACTAAAGAGGGAAGATCTTCCCCTTTTAGCGATTTCTTTTGCTAACCAACACATCGAAAATTTTGCTTTGTTGACAAAATTCCTTTCATAGATCAGCAAATCATTGCTTTGACAGGATGAAAATGAACACCATGTTTTTGTGGAGCAACATCTCCGCATAGATTTTTAGCAAATCACTGATTTGAAAAGATAAAATAAACCAACTTGATTGCTTTGTCTCGAAAGTGGAAGGAATATGCTCTCCCCTTAACTGGGTGATCAAAAATCCAAACCACTCTTACAACTTTCTTTAAATTCAAACATTTACATCCTTTAGCAGGCCTGCCTTCCCGAGGAGTTGCAATCAACTCTTAAAGCCGTTTATGGCCAGTGTGAAGGGAACGACCTAAGTGGGGAACGACTTTGACGCCAAGAATTCCAACCCACTCTAATCAAATGTGGAAAGTGACGAAAGTCCTTTTCAATAGTTGCGCGTAGTGATTAGCCTTCCCCCAGTATCCTCGAGATACGTAAAGCCTTTGTTCTAAAGGTTGGGAAGCCTCTTGAGGGAGTTTATCGCTGACGGCCGAACGGGAAGCCTGATTACGAACCATAGAATTAGAAACTTTGAGCTGAGTCAGTAACCAGACATTTGTAACATCATAGTGCAAGGGTGGGGAAGAATCCGCCCCCAAGATAACTACTCAACTGTGAAGCGATTCACTTTGGGTTAACTTTTGGCAAAAGGCAAAAAAACGGGTGCCCTCTAGGGGGTGACACGGCTGTTTGAGCTGACAGAGTATCGAGACTAGTGGGCTATGATGTTATTTATGACCCTTCACTAAAGAGTCTTTTTGAAGTGTATTACTTGTATCCAAACCTGTTAAAACATTGGGGATTTGAACACATCCTCGCAGAACATACACTTTTTGTTAGATTAGGCAAAATGGTTGTACTTTTTATGTCGTGCTTGCATTTATTACTTCAGAAAATCATCCATCACACTTGAAAATTTCACAACAAAATTCAAAATCCACAAGAAAAAAAAAAACAGCGCAGTTTAGGGCATCAGAGCAATCTCCGAGCGCGTGGAACACCTTTTTCAGCACATCCAAAACTAAAATTAGCGCGTGGCATTAAAACAGTAGCATTTTCATCTTAAGGAAAAATAGTACAAAGTCCTTTAGCGCATCCCCAAAACAGTCTAGTGCGTAGAAGCCACATCTCAGCGCGTGGGAACCAACAATTAGCGCATAAAGTCTAAAGGTTACCGCGTGACAGGCCCAGTATAGCGCGTAGATTTTTCAACAGGTAGACAACAATTTTTAAACAGTCCAAACTTTAGCGCGTGGAAAAAATAGCTTAGCGCGTGGAAACCTAATTTTAGTGCATGAAGTCTGTAAAGCGGAAAAATCGAACCCTAGTTGTTCTCTCCTCCCCAACTCCGAGGAGAGAGAAGGGAGAGTCACTAGGGTTGATGGTTTTCACTTAGGAGAGACTTTACATTCAAAAGAGGGGTTGAAACCTACAAGATCCAATCCCACACAATGCAAGATTGGATTCTATATGAGTTTCAAGGGTTAAGACATCAAGGATACCCTCTTTTGTAAAGAAATGTAGATAGAAAGATTGAACTAGGAATGCATGAAAAGTGAGAAAGATTCACTTATAAACAGAGATAGGAATATAGGATGAAGCTACGGACCTGGAATTAGCAGTAAAATGTCGAGACGGTGCTGTTCTGCAAATTTGAGTGAAAATTGACAGGACGATGGCGCTCGGCGTGCACACGGTCCTCCGAAAAATGCGCGAAACGAAGGTGAATCTGTTCGTCTCTGCACAAGGATTCTAGATCTTCAATTACAGCCGCGTACCTGCAACCTACACACAGAAAAGAGAGGATGATTGGGGGGTTAGGGATGAGGGGTTTGCCTTTAGGTCAAACCCCAGTTTTGGAATTAACCAAGAAATGAGAATGCTGTAAATGTAAATGTTTGTAATGTAAACAAGTACTGATACCTTGTTGTAAGAATGTTTGTATTCTTACATGCGAAGGTGTAAATGTTGTTGTATGTTGTATGTTGTAAGTGATCTCCTCTTCAATGGTTGAATCCTTGTCTTGAATGCAACACTTAGCCTTGAATGGAGACTTAGAATGCTCAATTGCTTGAAGGAATGCTTGAATGCTTGAATGCTTGAATGTTTGAATATCGTTTTTGCCTCTTTTTTCTCCTCCTTCAAATGGGAGAGGAAATGTAGTTTATATACTTGCCAATTAGGGTTAAAAGACTGATTTTTCCGACCTTAGGCCGACCAGGAAATGTTATTTTCCAATTTGCAAACATAAAGACCTGAAGCCCCATAAGAGACCGGGCCCAAAATAGGGCCAGGGACCAGGGCGCTGGGCACCATGGTCCCACCTCCAGGGGCAGCAGGGTGCAAGGAGGATCAGGCCAGGGTGCTGAGAAATGCAGTTTTTGGTGTCATGAACAAGTTTCGGGGTCTCCATTCAGGTTCAACGTTGCGCCACCATCGTGAAGACCCAAATGCAGTCGAAATTCAAGTGTCGCAATTGCAAGTGTCGGGTTCACCAAAATGTGTGGGGGAAAAAGCGAGACTAGGTTATCATGCCCTAATCCTACCTTTTGTCACACATTACGGAATACGAAAGAGCCTAGAGGTATCGCACAATTGGCTACTTCTTTTTGTGAAAGAGAGAGTCATGGGCTACCTATTAGGGTTTCTATTCCTTTGTTGTAATTGAAAGGTAAGATTATGCAAGTTCAATTCCTAACCCTAAAATGCAAGTATGAGCTAACAACGAGATTGCAGAATTGAACTTAAACAATGGAAAGCTGTAAACACAAGGATAAAACAAGAATGTAGATGCGTACCCGGAGTCAAAGTTTGACTGAAAATGTTCAGGATGGGGGCGCGGGCGCCACTGTCCTGATTCTGTCCCGGAACTGCACCTGAAACTGCTATTTTGCACTCTAGAAACTGTCTGAAATGTTGTCTGTCAGGAGGACCAGGGCGCCCAGCGCCTCTGTCCCAGGGACCAGGGCGCCCAGCGCCCCTGTCCTGGCAGGACCAGGGTGCCCCACGCCCCTGTCCTGGTATTCTACTCTGCAATTTGATGTGGGGTGCTGTCTCGACCTGCTTTATCCGGATCTGCAACTTGCGACATCGTCCGAGTCTCGAAACCTGCACTTATATCTGAAAAAGGTGTTTGGGCGGCTATATAGGGTTTTTCCTTAGTCAAACCCCCGCTTCGGTGATTTCCACCTCCACGAATAGCCAAGTTGTATTGTAAAAGTAATGTGTGTGCAGACCTTGTGTGTGTGCAAGATCTAAAATGCAAGTAAGCAAACTAGAGCAACCTAGGAAGTAAACCCTAATTGCTTGTAAATGATAATGTAAATGCTCTAAATCAAGATGCAAAGTGATCTAAAGCATGGATAAATGATATATTGAAGCTTATGCAAAGACATGAAAACAACATGAAACCATACCCAACCCCCAAGGGAGAGGTACAAGCCAATCTTCAGTCGGTGATCTCCTATTGTTCTTCAATGACTTCCAAGCCCTAAATGGATGAATAGATTTGATAAATGCTTGATAGAGGGATGTTGAATGTTGTTGAAGTCTTCAAAGATCTGCTCTTTTGCTGCATATGAGGTTCCTGAAAACCAAAATCCGATCCTTTCAAATGAAGAAAGAGAGCTCTTATGTATGAAACCCTAGGTCTCAATTCCAATTTTTGGCCGACCTAGAGATTGAATATCCCACCAATTTCTTGGGGTTAAGCTTTATTTTATGATTGGATCGCGCTCCTAAAATTTTGAGAAAAATGTCTGGGACCATGTGCACTCCGGGCACCACGGTCCTGACAACTTTTCACCAAATTTTCAGGGCCATCAGATATGATGATTTTAGAGAGAATCCCGAAGTTATAGGTGATTTCGAGATGTTTTGACCCCCGAAATCAAGCCCCCAAGCTCAGAATAGGGCCTAATTAGGGTTTTTGATTAAGTAGTGTATTGGAAGAATAAAATGAAAGGGGCACGCTTTAATGAAAGGGCCCGACTTTATGATGTGGAAGATGATGAAATAGAACCTTTAGACCTAATTAATTTGATTAATTAAGTGCTAAAGGGGAAATGAAATGCAAAATGCAACTGCGCCAAGGCGGGTGCTAAACTAGGTGTTAAATTGTACTGGTTTAGCAAGTGCGTACAATTTATGATATTACATTTAGCCCCCACTTTAGCGGTCATATGAGTACTACGTGCATATGCAAGCTAAAGTACAGAAAGTAAACATCATTTGAAAAAGGATATATCCATAAGTTGTCGGACGAAGCCCCCAGCGGTATCTATAGTACACAGTTAGGAACTGCACCCTACAAAACACATGTTAGATCACAAAATCACCTAATGCTTACTAAGGAAGGTGATGAAATTTGCGAGTAGCTATATGCCCCCCCCTGTTTCGACTTGCTTATTAGGGAGGTGAAACAAGGTAGCATGTTTACTTACGACAAATTGTGTAAGAGAGTATTGATGAGGGATGTTCACTGAAAAGGCTTCATCAGAGCACTTTTTGGAACATCTCGAGAGTAGGGGAGCGAAAATATGATTCCTACGGAACAAACGGTTCAAAAATCACATCTCCCAAACTCAAGTTATGATGAAATGAGTGATAGAGGAAAATTAGGGTTTTGACAGTAAAGGTAAAGGAATGAATGTATATACCTTGAAAGAGACATTTGCATTTGTCACTTTGTTGATTCTGAGTACTGTTCATTATAGTGGAGCCCACATAGCCATCATCATGCCTTCACGATGACCGGAGCATCCCACGAGGATTGAGATCATGCGACAGGCCGTGATCGACGACGAGCCACTGGACGAGGTGAGTTGACTGAATGTTGACTTTTGATTTTCTGCATTTGACTTTCTATGATCATTTGCAGGCCCTGGAACCCGACCGTGGGTCCCACACAGGGCGCCATGGTCCCTTCAGGGCGCCATGGTCCCTGACAAGGCACCATGGCCCCAATCAGGACTTGGCGAGAGATGCCAGGGTTAGCATACGATGTTCGACAGTTTGCATGAATGATTTTTGATGATTGAGTACTGATTATAGTTATGTTTTTGTGATGCAGGGTCTCCCGTATATGAGAGAGCACATGGCAGGACAGATTCTTCGTAGTTTGCAAGATCAGATTCCCCGACTCATTTAGGCAGAGAGAGACACATTGTCGATAGTAGGTTTGTGGTCTATGATTCTTATGCCGGCCATCCGATTTCATCCCGCGATGCTGATGGCATTCATGGAACGGTGGGATCCTGACACATGCAGGTTCCAGCTTCCAGTAGGGGAGATGACGGTGACACTTGAGGATGTGTACCGCATTCTTCGCCTACCGATCAGAGGAGCTACAGTGACATATGCGACTGATCGGTCAGTAGAGGATCATTAGAGGGAGTAGGTATATTGCATAGGGAGAGTCATGCCGAGCGAGACGAGAGGTCATATCATGGTCAGTTGGCTCTTACATCCTACAGGAGAGGTGCCCCTCATGAGACGTCTTATGATAGCCATCATTGCACTAGCTGTCTGCCCTAATGGGCGAGGTACACACATGCATGGGGGTCTCACGTGGTGCATCAGGGCTATGGAGAGACACAGGAGAGTATATGCCTGGGGTCAGAGTATGCTTGCACATCTCTATCACGACCTCGAGGAGTATGTTTTCGGACAGGGTTGCAACTTGATGACATGCACACTTCTGCAGGTGTGGATATTTGAGCACTTTACATGCACCAGACCTGTCAGCTATCCGATGAGTACGGCTAGCAAGCGACCTAGGGTATTTGCTTATCCACTTACCAGCGAGTGGAGATTTGGAGATCTATTGTATTGGAGAGTGATAGTTGACAGATTGACAGCCGAGGTGACCGTGTGGAGACCATATCTGCGGATGCACAGATGGGATGGGATGGAGAGACAGTTAGCATGCCTACAGAGGAACCACCTACTGAGAGGACGATATCCACACATCATAGTCCCATTCTACTTTGACCGAGTATGGAGGCAGTTCGGGCTAGAGCAGTGTGTCCCAGCCGATGTGCCCATCTACACTCGACACTCACGAGTCCTTCCCAGACCCAGAGCAGTAGCGAGACCGACGATAGACGATATCGAGATCATAGATATAGAGGGGTCCGACCAGGATGTGGTCACTGATTATGCTGCAGACCCCGGGGTACAGCGCAGGTATCATTCCTGGTTTATGAGATCATACCCAGGGCCTATCTTTCCACCAAATCACCCGATAGGCCATCCAGGTCCATGGAGGCATGGAGATCGAGATGAGGATCAGGGATCCAGATCGGAGGAGCCAAAGGAGGGAGAGGGTCATGAGGAGGCAGGAGGTCCTGATCTGCCTATAGGAGATCAGCCTAGCGCTGAGGAGGAGGACGAGGATGACGAGGAGGAGGAGAGAGATGATGACGAGGAGAACGAGGATGCAGATGAGGATGAGGATGACGAGGAGGATGACGAGGAGGAGGAGGATAGAGATGATGAGGAGGAGTCAGATGCAGCTCCTCACCATTCAGGGGATGATACCGTAGCCTTAGATCCTCCCGTTATTCCCCAAAAGGGGGAACACGAGGCGCTACAAAGACCTGCACCTATCGTGCATAGATCGTTCGAGCGTGGGGAGCCTAGTAGTTCCCAGTCACAGATGCTACCATATCACGATCCCTACTAGTGTGAGGGAGATCCAGGTATAGTAGGTTTATATTGATTGATTGATGTTTTGATGATATAAAATGGTACTAACACAAAATCTGTTCTACTGCTACAGCTAATGTGCAGGAGTGGCACTCCTTGATCCAGCAAGCAGTGATAGATATCTCTACGACAGCGCAGATCCCTAGTTCCTCACAGGTTGCTTATAGACCTCAAGGGAACGTGGGTCAGCATGATGATTTGTTTTCCTCATTTCGAGTACAAGTAGAGATATGGAGGGAGAGAGAGCGGGCTCTATCAAAGGACCTTCAGCAAGCACAGTGTGATCTAGCAGCAGCTCAGGCCGAGGCTACCTCGTATCGCGCTATCCTTATGGATAGGGATTGTAGGAGTTCCTCTCGGAGCCATTCACGATCTATATCACGGTATACCCCCATGGGTCCACCTGCATGGCCGGATCAGGAGGGAGCATCTAGTCGTCACTCTCCAGCCACCAGCCCTAGGGATAGGAGATGATTTTATGATGTAGGGTAGGTCACATTTTGGATGTGTAGTGACCTACCTTTGTATATTGATCCACACACACACACACACACACACACACACACACACACACACACACACACACACACACACACACACATATATATATATACATGCTTTTTTTGTTTCAAACGTGTTATCTTTAATGCCTAAACAATGTGTATTGTGATTAAAGTTAATAAATTTGGTAGATGTACATGTATGTTCTGAATTTAATTTCCATGTGATTGATTTCTCAATGCTCCATGATTAAATTGATACATGTGTGACTTAATTAAAATATTTGATCAAGTACTATATTGATGATAAGGAAGAAAGTATGTATTAAGCCTACGAATCATATAACCAATGTGATTTAATTTGAATTTAAACACAACATGACATGATTCAACTTAACACATAAAAATATTGTATAATATGTCAACATAATGCAAATGTAAATCTTTTGTAATTTACATAAATGAATTCAAGACAAACCATAAAGTAAAGAAATGCGCTTGTCAAGAACGAAGCAATATAGATTAAACAAAACATCATTTAATTCTATTTGCTCTAACAAAGATATGTTAACATATTATCCAATTTTGAAGAAGTGAGAAAGGAAATAGATAAATGATAAGGAATGAGGCATTAAGCATAGTATCTTCGCAAGTGCATAGCGTTTATAGGGTCTTTAAGAGGCGTACCGTCTACATCCGCTATTTTGTAAGCACCTGATCCATAATCTTCAATAACGATATACGGTCCAAGCCAATTAGGACTGAATTTTCCCTTTTCTTCAGGTAAGGCATTCACATTGCGCTGATTCTCATAGAGCACTAAGTCACCCACTGAGAAGGAACGTTGAATAACCTTATCATTATAGTTTCGTTGTAGAGTTTTGTGATACGCTTGAATATGCTCAAGAGCATTTATACGTTGTTCATCAAGCATCTCAAGCTGTTGAAGTCTTTGTTCTCTATAGGAGTCATCATCTATTATACCTTTGAGAGAAACTCTACGTGATGGAATCTCTAATTCTAAAGGCATAATAGCATCAGCACCATAAACAAGATGTAGCGTCCTAAAATTGTGACACTTGCAATTTCGACTGCATTTCGGTCTTCACGATGGTGACGCAACACGCAACCTGAATGGAGACCCTGAAACTTGCTCACGACACTGAAAACTGCATTTTTCAAGCACCTTGGCCTGAACCTCCTTGCACCCTGCTGTCCCGGGAGGTGGGACCAGAGCGCCCAGCGCCCTGGTCCTTCAGGACCAGGGCGCCCAGCGCCCTGGTCCCTGGGTCCTATTTTGGGCCCTATCTCCTAAGGGGTCTCGGGTCTTTTTGTTTGCAATTTGGAAATTAACTTTCCTGGTCGGCCTAAGGTCGGGAAAATCAGTCTATCAGCCCTAAATGACAAGTATATAAACTACATTTTCCTCTTTCATTCGACATGATGGAAAAGGCGTGGAAATTATACTCAAGCATTCAAGCATTCAAGCATTCAAGCATTCCTTCAAGCAATTGATCATTTCAAGTCTCCATTCAAGGCTAAGTGTTGCATACAAGTCAAAGATTCAACCATTGAAGAGGAGATCACATACATGCTACATACAACATACAACATCTAAACCTTCGCACATAAGGATACAAACATCCTTAGAACAAGGTATTAGTACTTGTTTTACAGTCATTTACATTTACAGCACTTGCTCATTTCTTGGTTAATTCCAAAATCGGGGTTTGACCTAAAGGCAAACCCCTAATCCCTAACCCCCCAATCGTCTTCACTTTTCTGTGTGTAGGTTGCAAGTACGCGGCTGAAATTGAAGATCTGGAATCCTTGTGCAGAGACGAACAGATCCCCCTTCGTTTCGCAGATTTTTCGGAGGACCGTGGCGCCGGGCGCCATCGTCCTGACAACTTTTGCTCAAATTTGCAGGACAGCGCCGTATCGACATTTTACTGCTAATTCCAGGTCCGCAGCTTCATACTGTATTCCTATCTCAGTTTATAAGCGAATCTTTATCACTTTCCATGCATTTCTAGCTCAATTCTTCTATGCACATTCTTTACAA
Source organism: Cryptomeria japonica (assembly GCF_030272615.1). NCBI lineage: Eukaryota > Viridiplantae > Streptophyta > Pinopsida > Cupressales > Cupressaceae > Cryptomeria > Cryptomeria japonica. The sequence continues at coordinate 764,753,588 of NC_081408.1, forward strand.
AAGAGGGTAGCCTTGCTGTCTTAACCCTTGAAACACATTTAGCATCCAATCTTGCATTGCGTGGGATTGGATCTTGTGGGTTTCAACCCCTCTTTTGAATGTAAAGTCTCTCCCCTAAGTGAAAACCATCGAATCCTAGCGAACCTCCCTTCTCTCTCCTTGGAGTTGGAAGAGGGGAGAACAACTAGGGTTCGATCGCGATTTTCCGCTTTACATTTTGGTGAACCCGACGTGAACATCCTTTCTGATTTTTCATGCTTAGATCTGAAAAAAAAAATTGATTACATTTCCATGTTTGATCTTTTGCAAAATTTTAGAGGTGATTGCATAAAAACCCTAAATTTTCTTTTTGGTAATTGAACCTGCGAAATGTCTAAATGTTAATGCCTGTTTCAGATCTGCCCTTCTATTACAAATTTTCAATTCATATTTGTGCTTTAATTCTGAAAATTAAGTGGTTAAATGTCAAAACCCTAATTTTTGAAACCCTCTTGATTCAACCTTTGTCCAACAATTTCACTGATCAAAACATCTCCAAATCAGCTGTAACTTTGGATTCCGCAATAAAATCACAATATCTTTCATCCCTGAAAATTTGGAAAAAAGTTGCAAGGACCGTGGCGCCGAGCGCCATCGTCCCCGACATTTTTCCCGAAATTTCGGGAGCGAGATCTTACTGTATTTTCCTGCTAAAATCCAGAATTTTGGTTGATTTTATCAATTTTAACACCTTCAAAATAACAGTCAAAGTTGGTCTTGTGATTGCTTGGATTAAGGCTTCTAAACATTTAAAAATCATTGAAATTGAAATTTTGTGTCAAAATTGTGTTCTTACTGTCCTAAATCTGAAAAGTGTGTTATCATTCATTAAAAATTTCAGTGCTTTATTCAAATTCTTGCATTTTGTGACTTTTGAAATTAAGTGCTTAATTACAACAACTTTGATTTCCGCTTTCAAAATTGAATTTTGCATGAAATTGAGTCAATTTTTAAATTTCAAAATTTACATTGCTCTGGATATTCCCTCTAAAATCATAAAATTCAAAATTTCAAGTTTCCCTCTCTTTTTCAAAATTCAAATTTTGCATTTTTCGACAATCTTGGTAGGGTTCAATTTCGAGATTACAACTTTAATCGTAAAATCACTCAATTTTTTCAGATTAGCTCTAAAATCATCATACCTTTCATCCCTGCAAATTTCAAAAAAAGTTGCAAGGACCGTGTTGCACTCCGAGCACCACGGTCCCAGACATTTTTTCCGAAATTTCGGGAGACTGTTGTGATTGCATTTAACAGCTTAAATCCAGAAGATTGGCTGATTTTACTGAAAATTGCTACCTCTAAATTCAAAATCTTCTCTCTCTTTCTAGTGCATGAGTTTTACAACAATAAGCCCTACTTACACTATTCCCGTTAGACGAAGCCGTAGAATTAAGTCTTTCCAAGGTTTAACTACTGAGGAGATGGAACCTAATTTGAATAGCCTTTTTAACGAGGACATGGGTAATTCCTCTAATCCTCCTAATGATGAAGAAGCTCTCCATGAGGTTTCTGAAGAACAACTTTCGAAATTGGATAACCAATTTGACGATTTTCGACAATGGATGTCTCAAGAATACCCTGATAGTCAAGCTCTTCCTTTAATTGAGGGTCTAAAATCTATGCTTCAAAGTGATAAGAATGGAATTGATATTTTGCGGGGTATTGCACACATTGTGGATTCGAATGTGATGCCTATGAAAAGTTGTGCCGAAACCTTAGGTTATACACAACCTCCTACTCAAGTCAATCATTCTATTCCTTTGACAACTCCTATTGCTAGTATACCTACCTTTACATCAAACATCATGGCTACTTCTATACAAGACATTCCTCCTGTGATTACTAGTCATGGGGGCAACCCTTCTTCTTCAATTAACCCTCTTCCTTCATTCAATCCGACTTCTTCATTCATTCCTTCAATGAGTGTCCCTATTATATCACCACAAATGAACATGACGCAAGGGGGCAATTCATTTAACCATTCCATTCCTCCTTGTAGTATTCCTTCTGTCCAATCATCTCCTATGACTAATTATCATAGAGTCCCACCACCTTACTCTCTACCTTCTTTCAATAACATAACACCTCCATCTCAATCTAACACATCTAATATGAATTCTTCGACTGAAGCGACCATTAACAATCTTGCACAAACTGTCTCTTCTTTACAGCAACAAATTGCCTCTATGAATCAATCTAAGTTTAGTGTGCCCACATTTGATGTTGCGAGCCCACTTTCTCTTGACATTGTTCGAGCTATCCCTCCTAAACATGTTGAAATCCCGCATTTGGAACTTTATAATGGTAAAGGAGATCCTCTAACACATGTTAAGACTTTTCAAACAATATGTACCGATTTTGCTTATGACCAAAGGTTGCTTGCAAAACTGTTCACTAGAACATTAAGAGACAAAGCCCTACAATGGTATTGCTCGTTGCCTTCTTATTCTATTACTTCTTTCGAACAACTTGCAAATGCTTTCATTCAACAATTTCAAAACAATATAAGTCCTAAGGTTACTTTGATTGATTTAATGCATTGTAAACAAGGTGTTAAAGAAAAAGTGACTGATTTCATTGGTAGATATAAGCATTTGTATGCTCAAATTTCTTTTCCAGTACCTGACAATGATATTCAAAGAATCTTTATTTCTAATTTACAAAAAGATATTCGAGACAAACTTCTGTTTTCTGAGTTTACTTCTTTCCAACAGTTGTGTGCAACTCTTCACAATTATCAACTGACTGTGAGTCAAATGGAACAATCACATCCTATGGCTCCGAGTGATAAGGGTGATAGCAGTCAACAACCATTTGGGAAGTTTAAACCGAACAGAGATTCCATCAAATTCAATGAAAACATCATCAACAACAATGTGAATGCAGCATCAGGTGTGCCTCCTATTTCTAAATTTTTCAAGAAAGAAAGAAAGTATACTCCTTTGAATGAATCATTGCATAGTATTATGAATAAGTTATTGGAACAAAATGTGCTTACTCTTCCTCCTATAAGACAAATTGATCCTGCAAAGATTACTTCACCTTATTTTGATAACAAAGCTTTTTGTCAATTTCACCGTCAGCCTGGGCATGATACTGAAAAATGTTTTTCTTTAAAGGGTAAAATTCAAGATTTGATTGATAACAATACTATCTCTGTTTCTGGAGTGAATGATAAAGGCAACACATCTGTAGCTCCTCCTAACCAAAATCTTCAGATTTTCACTGATCCATTGCCTTCTCATACCTCTAATGCAATTGAGGCTAATGATTCCTCTCTCTCATCTGATGGTCTTGTGTCTATGACTCCGAATGTGATTAACTTTGTAGAGCAGCAAGAAATCCCTAAAGAACCTTCCATCACATTTGATTCCAATGAAACCATTAGGGCACCTGATGGTCCTTTATACATAGTTGCAAAAGTTAAGAATACACCTTGCCGTGGAGTGCTTATTGATCCTTCGTGCATGTTTAATGTTATTACTAAAGAATTTCTTTGTACTTTGCAATTGAATCAAGTGATATATGATAAAACAGATGTGATTGTGAAATTATTTGATGCATTTTCTTCTCTTGCAATTGGTTCTATTACATTGCCTATTGAGGTCCATAATAAATCTCTTGATGTGAACTTTGCTATTATTCCATCTTCCGAACAATTTCATGTGAAGCTTGGCTATCCTTGGCTATCTTCCATGAAAGCTATTGCTTCTCCTATTCATAAGTGTTTGAAATTTCCCCATAATGGTGAAGTTGTTACTGTCAATCATAGTCTCTTTAAACCAGCTGAAAGAACTTCTAGCGTGCCTCTTGATTACTTTTGGCCTAAACAATTCCAATCCCTTCCTCCGCGAAGTGATCATCTTTTCAAATCTTATCAAAAGTGGAAAATAGATATGATCCTATCTTTAAGTGAACCTAGAACACCTAAACTTGACATTCCTATCATTCTTGAGAAGGAAGTTCTTCCTTTGAAAGATAAAACTAATGTCTTTCCTCAAGAAGATTCCCAACCCATCCCTATGGATGTGACTATGTCTATGCCTAATAAATCTTCTAAAAGTAGACCTATCCCTCCTCGTCATGATGGACTTGGTCTTCTTCCTAAACCGAAAATTCCTCCTTTATATGGAGCAGTTCCTCCTCCTTCCTTTTATAGAGAGAAGAGACCTTCTTCTTCTCCTATTATCCAGCCTAAGAGACCACAACCTAAACACCCAAGTGCTAAGGATGAGAACATTCCTCCTCCTCAATCTTCTCCACTTCCTACTAAGACTAGACGAAATCGTTCTGCACGTGAACGCCGACGAAAGCGTCGTCTTAGAGCTCAAACTTTGAAGTCTCCAAAAACACCTTCAACAAGCATTATTCCATTTTCTCCTCAGCCGGACATTGAGCCGAAATCTCCTAAACATAAGATGCATGATGGTCTTGATCCGGTGCGAGTTAAAGATCCTATTTTTATAAATCTTGATGATGATATAGATGAAAATGTTATTCATGATGAAAATGTTACTCCTCTTGCTTCTGATAGTGAATATGAACTTGTTGATGTTGATAACCATTTATCTAATGAATTTTCTAAAGCACTTATCCTAGCTCCTAGACAAGAACAATGTGGCTCGGAACATGAACATAGCCCTTGTTTGGATCTTGTGATAGCTCCATCTGTTGTATTGGATGTTCCTCCTCTAGCGTGTTCCCTGCCTTCCCGAAACATTGATCAGCAAGATCGGGGGGTAGATGACATGCTAGACTAGTTACATTAGCATAGTAGATTCTCTTCTCCTCTCTTGTGTTACTTCTTCTATATGTTATTCTCATTCTTCTATTTGTTGTCCTTAGTGTTGTCTACTTGAGGACGATGCAAAGCATTGAGATCTCTCGATCTCTCTCATGTTGACTCAAATGACACATGTGTTCCCTTCTTCTAGGTGACCTTCCTTGATTGGGGAATGAAGAACAATTATGCATACATACATATGATATATATACATGAATTATCATACAGCATACTGACCCCGAGGAAAGCGAAGTCACCTCATGCTTTGTGTTTTGTGTCTATTATCCTTGGGCTTATCTCACACTTGGGGGCTAAATCCTTGCGATAACGTGCTCCTTTCTCGTTTCTTATATGTATCACTACCTTAAAGCAATCACCCCCGGTGAGGCGTGTACGATCGCTTTAACGTAGGGGGGCATACATCCCGTTCATATCTTTTCAAGATACTTGAAAATTTCTTGGCAAATTTAGCCTTGCCTTGAAAATTTTTGATATCTTTCTTGCATGACTCATAGTGAGGGAGCCTTACTAATGACAGTCATGGTTCTCCCTCGTGATCTTCCCTTTTACTTTGTCAATCGAAGTCGTAAGATCCTTAGTCCACTGGGCGCTTGGTGTATCTTGCCTCCTTGACGTGGTGAAAGTCTTTCAATGTCGTTTCCTTGTACTTTACCGGAAGTATGAGCATACATACTCCCGCTAAAGTGGGGGCTAAATGTAGCGTCCTAAAATTGCGACACTTGCAATTTCGACTGCATTTCGGTCTTCACGATGGCGACGCAACACGCAACCTGAATGGAGACCCTGAAACTTGCTCACGACACTGAAAACTGCATTTTTCAAGCACCTTGGCCTGAACCTCCTTGCACCCTGCTGTCCCGGGAGGTGGGACCAGAGCGCCCAGCGCCCTGGTCCTTCAGGACCAGGGCGCCCAGCGCCCTGGTCCCTGGGTCCTATTTTGGGCCCGGTCTCCTAAGGGGTCTCGGGTCTTTTTGTTTGCAATTTGGAAATTAACTTTCCTGGTCGGCCTAAGGTCGGGAAAATCAGTCTATCAGCCCTAAATGACAAGTATATAAACTACATTTTCCTTTTCATTCAACATGATGGAAAAGGCGTGGAAATTATACTCAAGCATTCAAGCATTCAAGCATTCAAGCATTCCTTCAAGCAATTGATCATTTCAAGTCTCCATTCAAGGTTAAGTGTTGCATTCAAGTCAAGGATTCAACCATTGAAGAGGAGATCACATACATGCTACATACAACATACAACATCTAAACCTTCGCACATAAGGATACAAACATCCTTAGAACAAGGTATTAGTACTTGTTTTACAGTCATTTACATTTACAGCACTTGCTCATTTCTTGGTTAATTCCAAAACCGGGGTTTGACCTAAAGGCAAACCCCTAATCCCTAACCCCCCAATCGTCTTCACTTTTCTGTGTGTAGGTTGCAGGTACGCGGCTGAAATTGAAGATCTGGAATCCTTGTGCAGAGACGAACAGATCCCCCTTCGTTTCGCGGATTTTTCGGAGGACCGTGGCGCCGGGCGCCATTGTCCCGACAACTTTTGCTCAAATTTGTAGGACAGCGCCGTATCGACATTTTACTGCTAATTCCAGGTCCGCAACTTCATACTATATTCCTATCTCAGTTTATAAGCGAATCTTTATCACTTTCCATGCATTTCTAGCTCAATTCCTCTATGCACATTCTTTACAAAAGAGGGTAGCCTTGCTGTCTTAACCCTTGAAACACATTTAGCATCCAATCTTTCATTGCGTGGGATTGGATCTTGTGGGTTTCAACCCCTCTTTTGAATGTAAAGTCTCTCCCCTAAGTGAAAACCATCGAATCCTAGCGAACCTCCCTTCTCTCTCCTTGGAGTTGGAAGAGGGGAGAACAACTAGGGTTCGATCGCGATTTTCCGCTTTACACAAGATTATAAGGAGTAGTTCCTATAGAAATTTGTACACTCGTCCGGTAGGCCCAAAGAGCATAGATTAGCTGATTACTCCAATCCTTACCATGCTTATTCACGGTTTTGTGAAGAATTTGTTCGATTATTTTATTGGATGATTCGGCTTGACTATTTGATTGAGGATAGTATGGTGTAGAAAATTGATGTTTGATATGATATTTCTCGAGGAATTGCTTCACATCTTTATTCTTAAATGATTTCCCATTATCAGAGATTATAGTGGAAGGTATCCCAAATCGAGAAATAATGTTTTCTAGAAGAAATCGACAAATCACTTTAGCTGTAGTGGAGCGAAGAGGAACAACTTCTACCCACTTTGTAAAGTAATCTATTGCGGTTATAATGAAAACATGTCCTTGAGATGAAGGAGGAGAGATTTTACTGATAAGATCCAACCCCCATGTAGAGAAAGGCCAAGAAGCTACCTGAGAACGGAGTTCTTGGGCAGGAGCATGAATCAAATTATTGTGTTGTTGGCATTGGTGACATTTCTTAACAAATGAAAAAGAATCCTGCTGCATAGTTTGCCAATAATATCCCATACGAAGTAATCTTTGAACCAAGGATTTACCTCCAAAATGCCCCCCGCAGGCACCTGAATGTGCCTCTTCAAGAGCAATAGGGATTTCTGATTTGTTAAGACAGCGAAGGAGAAGATCGTTATAACCCCTTCGGTAAAGAACATTAGAAAGAATGATATACCTAGCAGACAACTTGCGAACTCTAGCCCTGGTGTTCCTATTGGCGGAATCAGGAAAGGTACCATCAGTCAAGTATCTTACGATATGCGAGTACCATTCATCTGAGTCTATGAAGTCGCAACATGTCACCAGGCTGGAATCATCTACAATAGCTAGAGAAGTAAGGTTGTGAATAACAAATTTAAGATCAACCACAGGGTCCTCTAAAGATACAAGAGAAGCCACACATGCCATTGTGTCCGCATGTCGATTATCTTTTCGAGGAACAGGTTCTATGGTGTACGAATCAATTTTTTGTAACAAAGAGATAGCAAGGTCTTTATATTGTGATAACTTGTCTTGTTTTGCTTGATACAGTCCTGTTACTTGTCTTATAATCAGTTGAGAATCTCCAAAAATATGTATGTGTTTTATATTCAGAGCCAAGGCTGCCTTTATTCCTGCTATAAGAGCCTCATACTCAGCAATGTTATTGGTACATAAGAAATTTAGACGATAAGATAAGGGAATGGACTTCTTTGTAGGAGAAATCAGAACAACACCTGCCCCCGATCCCGTACGACACTTGGAGCCATCAAAGTATAACTCCCAAGTTTCATCTTTCTCTGTACAAAGGATGAAATCATCGGGAAAAGACTCAGGGTTAGGGAAGGAGAAAGGTGAAGGGGCCTCAGCTAGGTGATCGGTCAACGCTTGCCCTTTAATTGCCCTTTGTGAAACAAATTTAAGGTCAAATTCAGTTAACATCATAACCCACTTAGCTAGGCGTCCTGATAAATCAGTTTTAGAGAAAAGATGCTTCAATGGATCAAATTTTACCATGACGTGGACTTCTAAATTTAAGAGATAATGTCTCAATTTCTGAGTCGCAAACACCAAGGCCAAGCATTGTCTTTCTATTGTAGAATATCGGGTCTCATAATCGAGTAAGGTATGACTTATATAATAAACCGGACACTCCTTACCATCTTTATCATGTTGTGCCAATAATGCTGCAAGGGCAAGAGAGGATGCAACCGTATAAAGAAGGAAGGGTTTAGAAGGTTCAGCCGGTCGAAGGATAGGAGGATTAGCCAAATACATTTTTAAATCTTCAAATGCTTGCTGACAATCCTCATTCCATTGAAAAGTGATATTATTTTTGAGAAGTTGAGTGAAAGGAAAAGTACGATCCGCAAGTTGAGATACAAACCTACGAATAGCTTGAATTTTTCCTTGTAAGCTTTTGAGTTGAGACACATTTCTAGGAGGTGGCATGTTGACAATAGCATCTATTTTCTTAGTAGCCACCTCAATCCCACGATGCGAAACTATGAATCCTAATAGTTTTCCACTATCCACACCAAAAACACATTTTCGGGGATTCAAGCGCATGTGATATTTACGAATCCTTTCAAAGATTTGATGAAGGATCTTAATATGATCTATGCGAAGAATGGATTTGGCTAAAACATCATCAACATAGTCTTCTAGAATCTTATGCATGTAATCATGAAAGATAAGGGTCATCGCTCGTTGATAAGTTGCACTGGCATTTTTAAGTCCAAAAGGCATCATTATCCAACAAAACGTACCCCAAGGAGTGGTGAAAGCAGTTTTGAATTGATCTTGAGGGTTAATGAAAATTTGATTGTATCCTGAAAAACCATCCATGAAGGATAACAAGGCATGTCCTGCCGTAGAATCAACTATCATGTCAATGTTCGGAAGAGGGAAATCATCTTTTAAAGAAGCCTTATTTAAATCTCAAAAATCGGTACACATTCTTATTTTATTATCTGGTTTAGCCACAACGACAATATTTGAAATCCATGGGGAATAATCAATAGGGCGGATAAATCCAGCCTCCAATAACTTTTCAATCTCAGCCTTAACAAGCAAAGCCACCTTAGGATTCATTTTTCGAATCTTTTGTTTCACGAGCTTAGCATCAGGGACTAAGACAATATTATGAGTAGCAATCTTAGGATCTATACCAGGCATGTTAGAGTATGTCCAAGCAAAGATCTCGGGGAATTCATGCAATAAATCTTCATATTGTTTTTGTTCCTCTTCATCCAAACATTTTCCAATTTTAATAACTTTTTCTTCATTGCAAGGATCCATCTTAACATTAGTGGTGTCACTTATGAGAAGATTACTTTGTTGAGGAGTATCCTTTAGCTGAGGGAATTCTTTCACAATCTCATCGTTATCCGTCTCTTTTCCAAAATAGGCTTCAGTGTTCAAACAATAAGGGAGTCCCCTATTGTGATGATAATGAGGAAGAGTATCATATGCTCCTAAAAATTTAGCTAAAGCATCATCGGTAGGGAAAACATCAAAAGCACAAGCACACGAAGGATCCTCATCAATGTACTCGGGGTGTTGCATTGACAGAGAGGTAGAAATAGCATTAACGCTAATACAAGGTCTTCTAGAAGCTTTAGTGCGCTTACAGGGATTATAGCCAAGTCCAAAGGCATGGTTGTGAAGATTATTCTCTAGAGGAACCTTTATTCCTTGTTCGTGAGCGCCACAACCATTTCCATGATAGCCATGCTTAGCAAAAATGTGAAAACCACGACCATAACGATCAGCCATTTCAGAAAGAGAAGGTGGTTTTTCATAAGACAAAGAATCAAACTCTTCAGAATTAGAGGTGCGGGGAGAAGAAGTTTGAGAAGCGGCCACGAAGTTATTACTCATAGGTTCAGGTAGTGTTGATTGATTTTTAACTTCTTCCTTCTTTTTAGCTTTAAGCTCTCTAGAAGGAACCTTATATTCACCTACAAAAGTAGGATTAAAATCAAGAGATCCCCAATCGTCGTCTGCGAGAATCTTCTCAGGATCAAAATCCTTCTTATGTGTAGATTCAAATTGAGAAGAATCTTCTTCAAGAGCTCCAGACTCATCCAAAGAATTTTGATCATCAGAGAGCAAGGATTCATCGATAGGTATCTTGTTTAAAGAGTCATCACTAGACGAGGACGGCTTAGAAGAACCCCCTTTGGAAGTAGATGTTTGTAAACAAGCTTGGAAATTAGTATCACCTATCAAGGTATATGTCTTATTGTTATAAATAAATTTAACTTGTCTATGCAATGTAGAGGGGACAGCTTGCATACTGTGAATCCAAGGTCTTCCTAATAACAAGTTGTATGTTAGATTTCCCGACATAACATGGATAGGAGTAGGCAAAGTAACAGGCCCCACTGTGATGGGTAAGGTGATAGTACCTAATGAAGTTTTAGCCACATTATCAAAGCCTCGAATAGGACGAGAGTCCGGCTCAATTAAGGATGTATCCACATTCATCTTATGCAAAAGATTAATGCTACACACATTAAGACCAGAGCCATTGTCTACTAGTGTTCGTCTTATAGCAGTGTCTTTCATGATAACCACAATCATCAAGGGATCATATTGATGTTGGATTTCACTAGTAGGCAACTCATCTTGGGTAAACACAATTTGAGCTTTAGGATTCATCACAGAGTTAACCAAAGATGCTATATTACTAGATGTATTCGGTGGAGGAACATTCAAATCTTTCAAGGCATCTTGTAACATTCCATGATGAGCAGAAGAAGTTTGAATCAAATCCCAAAGGGATATCTTAGCAGGGGTAACTTTAAGTTGTTCTATGAGATCATATTCCTTACTAAGAACTTGTGAAATACGTGGAGCTTGTGGAAGAATTGGTTGAGGATTCAGAAGAGAAACTGGAATAATAGGAGGAGGACTAGGCTGCCTATTATTTCTGGTATGATAAGTATGGGCAACCGCATGATAACTCTCTCTAGTTATTTTCATTTTAAGGAAAAACAGTACAAAGTCCTTTAGCACATCCCCAAAACAGTCTAGCGCGTAGAAGCCACATCTCAGCACGTGGGAACCAACAATTAGTGCATAAAGTCTAAAGGTTACCGCATGACAGGCCCAGTATAGCGCGTAGATTTTTCAACAGGTAGACAACAATTTTTAAACAGTCCAAACTTTAGCGCGTGGAAACCAAATTTTAGTGCATGAAGTCAAACAGTTAGCGTGTAGAAGACCCAGGATAGCGCATAAACTTTTTCAACTGTTAGACCACAATTTTCGAATGTCCAAACTTTAGCGCATGTCTAGGGGCAGCTTAGCGTGTGTGCTTATTCTTTTAGCGCATCGAGTAAATTCAGTAGCCCATATAGACTCTGTTCTAGTACGTGATCAAACACAGACAAACAGAGAACAAAACCAAAATTTTTTTGAAATTTCAAAAACACTTTTGGAAGACTTTTTTTAATCAAAAATCATTTTTTTATCAAACCAGAGTGACAAAACAAACCATAAACCTATTTCTTGAGCAAAATTTGTGTCAAACGAAGTTGTCAGAATCCTAAAGGAATCACACAATAAAGGATGTCTCTCCTATCATAATCTAGAAAAATTCATCATCAGTATCAAGAAAATCCTTTACCATCTTACGGATTTGTATCTCCAAACACTTGTTTTAAAATTTTCAAATTGTCAAATCCAGTTTCCAGATCAGGAAACTTTTATCCATATCATTTGACACGCTTTGTCGTGAAGGGACATCTAAACCTTCACTCTGATAAAGTAAGATTTGAAATTTTCAAAAATAAGACTCAATTAAATCGAAACCAATCAAAGGAAACCATTGATCACTCATGCATGACTAATCCCCTTATTCTGAGAAGAAAGGACCTCTATCGTAACATCACATTGAAGAAACAACAACCTAGTTTTTCCAAATTCATCAAGAGAAATAAGTTTTTATACATCAATCGTCAACTCTTCAAATCTCATCGGGTATTTCTTCATCACGTCAAAAAGTATATCCAAAACAAATCTAGCGAATTTGACAAAGAACCCTTGAAGACAAGAGCATACTGTCAAAAGTCTACTTTTAATCAAACCATAAACCGCGGCGAAAAAATCAATCCAACATTCTTGCCTGACGAGTGCATCACATATAACACATCTCAACCAGAACCACCAACCCCCGAGCAACACATCGACGAGGGTTTTGTCCCTTTCATCACTAAAAGTTTCTACTAAAATGTCTGTTACTCGCTCTCAATGAGACAAACAAAGCGAGACACACGCTGAATCAAGTATGAATCATAGATTATCAAATCCTTTTGAAGTTCCACCCATAGAAGAACTTGAAATTACTGAAGCACTTCTTTGGGAATGTCAGGAAAACCCTTCATTCCAAAAACTTGTTGAAAAACTCATGGAAAATGACAAAGAAAAGTATCTACTCATGCTTACGAGTAAAGGCATTAAACTTCCTGAAGATTTTGATGCAAACGTTTTTCAAATCGGGTTTCGACAATATACATATCACGAACAACAAAGAGAAGAAGAAACTCACATACCTGAACAACACATTCCAGAACAACGCATACCAGAAATGCGTATACCTGAGCTCGAAACTCCAAAACAAAACATACCATTTACCACACCTTTTCAGTTATGAACAAATACGAGAGAAGAACTCTTCCCTCGGCAAGATAATGCGCCTTTGATTGCTCTTACTCAACAAATGCAAATGTTGCAAAGGCAAATACAAGATATGCAACAAGGGACAACAGTATGGTACTCTTTAAACAAAATTTGTCCTTATCCATTTGACAGAAGATTGAACATGGTGCCTTTTCCTCCAAACTCGGATGTTCCCAAATTTGATAAATATGATGGGAAAAGTGATCCCTGCGATCATGTTTGAGAATTTTGCACACTGAGCCTTGAATTTGCTCATGATGACACCTATTTGATGAGGTTATTCCCTAGAAGCTTGGGAGGGCAAAGCATGGAATGGTTATCCAAAATTTTGCCACTTGTTAGATCATTTGATGAATTGGTTAACAAATTCATCACCCACTATTCCTACAACATCCAACATGCCATAACCATGCTAGATGTTTGCAACACCAAACAAAAGAACAATGAAACATTCATGGTGTTCCTTCAATGCTGGCGACGCATGGTATCCAGATATCCTCGAGATATTCCCGAAAAGGAGAAAATGGAAATCTTCATCGATAACTTGAATGGCGAAATGAGTTACAGACTAAAACTTCAATGCATACCATCTTTCACTAAATTGATTGAAAATAGCATTCAAGTAGAGGAAGCCTGTGTCAAAAAGGGGACACTCAAATTCTACAAGGAAGGAACAAACTCATCAAATTACAATAATCAGAACAACACCAACCTTGACAAATCTCGATTTTGGACTCAAAACAAAAACAAAGGCAACAATGAATCATATGATCCCAAATCTAAACAACCAGTGCTTGCATTATCCGGAAATCCTCAAAATACGAAAAATCCTAAAAATGCTACTCCCAGTGCTAACACATATGCACCAAACATTGATCAAGGACAACTCAACATGAACAACACCAATGATACTCAAAGCAAGAACATGAATCCCGGACCTAACAATAATTCACGCAATAACACGAACAATTTCCAAAAGCGTATCTTCACACCACTGGGACAATCATTAGAATCCGCATTCAGAGAACTTTTGGCAAACAAGATCCTTTTTTTGCCTCCCATCAACAATTATGAACCCCTCGATCAAAACAGTACAAAGTCCTTTAGCACATCCCCAAAACAGTCTAGCGCGTAGAAGCCACATCTCAGCACGTGGGAACCAACAATTAGTGCATAAAGTCTAAAGGTTACCGCATGACAGGCCCAGTATAGCGCGTAGATTTTTCAACAGGTAGACAACAATTTTTAAACAGTCCAAACTTTAGCGCGTGGAAACCAAATTTTAGTGCATGAAGTCAAACAGTTAGCGCGTAGAAGACCCAGGATAGCGCATAAACTTTTTCAACTGTTAGACCACAATTTTCGAATGTCCAAACTTTAGCGCATGTCTAGGGGCAGCTTAGCGTGTGTGCTTATTCTTTTAGCGCATCGAGTAAATTCAGTAGCCCATATAGACTCTATTCTAGTGCGTGATCAAACACAGACAAACAGAGAACAAAACCAAAAATTTTTTGAAATTTCAAAAACACTTTTGGAAGACTTTTTTTAATCAAAAATCATTTTTTTATCAAACCAGAGTGACAAAACAAACCATAAACCTATTTCTTGAGCAAAATTTGTGTCAAACGAAGTTGTCAGAATCCTAAAGGAATCGCACAATAAAGGATGTCTCTCCTATCATAATCTAGAAAAATTCATCATCAGTATCAAGAAAATCCTTTACCATCTTACGGATTTGTATCTCCAAACACTTGTTTTAAAATTTTCAAATTGTCAAATCCAGTTTCCAGATCAGGAAACTTTTATCCATATCATTTGACACGCTTTGTCGTGAAGGGACATCTAAACCTTCACTCTGATAAAGTAAGATTTGAAATTTTCAAAAATAAGACTCAATTAAATCGAAACCAATCAAAGGAAACCATTGATCACTCATGCATGACTAATCCCCTTATTCTGAGAAGAAAGGACCTCTATCGTAACATCACATTGAAGAAACAACAACCTAGTTTTTCCAAATTCATCAAGAGAAATAAGTTTTTATACATCAATCGTCAACTCTTCAAATCTCATCGGGTATTTCTTCATCACGTCAAAAAGTATATCCAAAACAAATCTAGCGAATTTGACAAAGAACCCTTGAAGACAAGAGCATACTGTCAAAAGTCTACTTTTAATCAAACCATAAACCGCGGCGAAAAAATCAATCCAACATTCTTGCCTGACGAGTGCATCACATATAACACATCTCAACCAGAACCACCAACCCCCGAGCAACACATCGACGAGGGTTTTGTCCCTTTCATCACTAAAAGTTTCTACTAAAATGTCTGTTACTCGCTCTCAATGAGACAAACAAAGCGAGACACACGCTGAATCAAGTATGAATCATAGATTATCAAATCCTTTTGAAGTTCCACCCATAGAAGAACTTGAAATTACTGAAGCACTTCTTCGGGAATGTCAGGAAAACCCTTCATTCCAAAAACTTGTTGAAAAACTCATGGAAAATGACAAAGAACCACATCTCAACCAGAACCACCAACCCCCGAGCAACACATCGACGAGGGTTTTGTCCCTTTCATCACTAAAAGTTTCTACTAAAATGTCTGTTACTCGCTCTCAATGAGACAAACAAAGCGAGACACACGCTGAATCAAGTATGAATCATAGATTATCAAATCCTTTTGAAGTTCCACCCATAGAAGAACTTGAAATTACTGAAGCACTTCTTCGGGAATGTCAGGAAAACCCTTCATTCCAAAAACTTGTTGAAAAACTCATGGAAAATGACAAAGAAAAGTATCTACTCATGCTTACGAGTAAAGGCATTAAACTTCCTGAAGATTTCGATGCAAACGTTTTTCAAATCGGGTTTCGACAATATACATATCACGAACAACAAAGAGAAGAAGAAACTCACATACCTGAACAACACATTCCAGAACAACGCATACCAGAAATGCGTATACCTGAGCTCGAAACTCCAAAACAAAACATACCATTTACCACACCTTTTCAGTTATGAACAAATACGAGAGAAGAACTCTTCCCTCGGCAAGATAATGCGCCTTTGATTGCTCTTACTCAACAAATGCAAATGTTGCAAAGGCAAATACAAGATATGCAACAAGGGACAACAGTATGGTACTCTTTAAACAAAATTTGTCCTTATCCATTTGACAAAAGATTGAACATGGTGCCTTTTCCTCCAAACTCGGATGTTCCCAAATTTGATAAATATGATGGGAAAAGTGATCCCTGCGATCATGTTTGAGAATTTTGCACACTGAGCCTTGAATTTGCTCATGATGACACCTATTTGATGAGGTTATTCCCTAGAAGCTTGGGAGGGCAAAGCATGGAATGGTTATCCAAAATTTTGCCACTTGTTAGATCATTTGATGAATTGGTTAACAAATTCATCACCCACTATTCCTACAACATCCAACATGCCATAACCATGCTAGATGTTTGCAACACCAAACAAAAGAACAATGAAACATTCATGGTGTTCCTTCAATGCTGGCGACGCATGGTATCCAGATATCCTCGAGATATTCCCGAAAAGGAGAAAATGGAAATCTTCATCGATAACTTGAATGGCGAAATGAGTTACAGACTAAAACTTCAATGCATACCATCTTTCACTAAATTGATTGAAAATAGCATTCAAGTAGAGGAAGCCTGTGTCAAAAAGGGGACACTCAAATTCTACAAGGAAGGAACAAACTCATCAAATTACAATAATCAGAACAACACCAACCTTGACAAATCTCGATTTTGGACTCAAAACAAAAACAAAGGCAACAATGAATCATATGATCCCAAATCTAAACAACCAGTGCTTGCATTATCCGGAAATCCTCAAAATACGAAAAATCCTAAAAATGCTACTCCCAGTGCTAACACATATGCACCAAACATTGATCAAGGACAACTCAACATGAACAACACCAATGATACTCAAAGCAAGAACATGAATCCCGGACCTAACAATAATTCACGCAATAACACGAACAATTTCCAAAAGCGTATCTTCACACCACTGGGACAATCATTAGAATCCGCATTCAGAGAACTTTTGGCAAACAAGATCCTTTTTTTGCCTCCCATCAACAATTATGAACCCTCGATCAAACCACCTTGGTGGAATGATTCACACTATTGTGATTTCCATCGCAACAAGGGTCATAGAACAAATGAGTGCATGAGATTGAAACATATAATACAAGACATGATTGATCAAGGTGACTTAACGGTGGATGGTCTCAAAACAAATGGTGATCATGGAGCCTTCAAAAATCCTCTCCCAAATTACAACAAAGATGGAGCATCCACTTTAGATGATACACGCGGAGCTCGTATTAATCATATCTACAACAACACCATCAACCACATATCAGCTGAAGATCATCAAGTCAATGTCATCACCATTCGAGATCAGCATGATCATGAATCTGTCAATGTAACAACCCGAACTCAGAAATATGTCTTGAAGGGACATACTGCACCTACAACTACCACACCAAAAATCCAATATGACTTGGTTAGTCAACTACACAAGACTCCAGCTCAGATATCTATCCTGGAATTATTGAAACTATCACCAAAGCACAAAGACATATTGGAGCAAGCGCTCTTGGAAACAAATGTACCTCAAAATCTGGATACAGACAGATTTCAAGCCATGGTCGCCCATATGACAGGACCTCATAACCTCACCTTCTCAGAGCATGACAATACTTCCTTGAGTCATCCGCATAATACTCCTCTCCATATTGAAGTCATTTTTTGCAAACACCGAGTGAAAAAAGTCTTAATAGATGGAGGAGCCGGACTTAATATATGTACTTTAAAGCTTATCCATGCATTAGGCTTCTCAGAAGAATCTATTGATCCTTGCAAAAAGATTACCATAAAAGCATATGATGATGAGGAAAGGTCCTCTAAAGGAACAGTGATATTACCTATTCAAGTAGGACCAGTACAAAAGGATACTATATGTCAGGTCTTAGATATTGATCTCACCTACAATATCTTGTTAGGATGACCCTGGATGCATGAAATGCAAGCAGTACCTTCTACCTATCACCAGTGTGTCAAGTTTCCTTATGATGGACAATAAATCTCCATATCAGCTGATCACAATCCATTTCAACATTGCAACGCAATGGGGGCAACCCAAGACAGTTTGGTTCCTCATAATAGAGAGAAGCAGCGATCTTCAACATCAGATCCACCAACAGCAAAGCCCAACTCCTTATGGGGAGACTTCAAGCAGAAAATGCAAATCAAAGACCAAGGCATGGGAGAATATTCTCTGGAACCTTTATGTTTGGCCAAATTGCCAACATCACCTAGATCGCATGGTTTGCCTACTACATCAACACATCTGGCAACTCAGCCCATCACCAAATTTGATGGTACCTTCATCCAATTGGGTACTCTAGCACATGAATCAGAAGACAAGGACGTTCTTAGCTGGTTATACAAAGATGAAGAAGAAGATCATAGAGCAGCCGCTCTGGACATTGTTCTACCAACACACCTGTATGGAAAAGGATACTTAATCATGAAGCAAATGGGATATGGCGGTAAAGGACCTATTGGGAAACGCAAAGAAGGAGTCATTGAACCTATAGATCTTCCTTCACAACCTAGTAGAAACAAAGCAAGATTGGGTTCTAAACTCACATTCCTATTGAAACGACCACCACACACAACTATAAAACCTCAATGGAAGGAAAAGAAGAAGTACAAAGAAGAATCCTAGCAGGAAGCACTCTTTGAATTAGCAGAAACAATCCGCAAGGCACGGGAACGTCAAGATTAGAAGTTACATCAGAAAAAGCTTCTAAGTCATAAGAAGGCCCTGTCTGCAGCAGTAGCTCATATTCAAACACCAATATCTCAAGGACAAATCATACCATCTCTAGATACCGTTATTCCTCCCCGAGGAAGCACAGTCTATGAACAAATCTAGAAAGTAGAAGACGGATCTGATACAGAATAAAAAAAAACCATCAAAATGGTATCCATCATCAAAGATTTGTTTTCACCATACAACATACTTGTTTACAGCATAGATAGAATTTGGGATGATGCCTATGAGACAGATTCCAATGAATATGAATGGGGTACTTGCTCCAATGCTACTACCGATGATACTGATTCTATATCCCTTTCTCAAAAAGAACATAACGCAGAAGATAGACCTCTTGAATTTGGACCACAAAATATCTATGAAGCCCAGGAAAGCGAACAGAAATATTACGAACAAGTCTATGTGGAAGATGATACCATCGAATACCTCGATGAAACCCTGGACTTCTTTAAATCCAAGACCCATCACGATGAAAACTCTATCCTAACACTTACGGTAGCAGAACTTGATCCACCCAACGATTCCTTACCAATTGTCTTTCCTGACCTCATCGACTGGGATGAACCTGAAACACATAATATACCAATTTTCCCAGATGATGAATCTATTATCCATTACTTATGTACCGTAAATCCAGAAACAGGCTCTACCAGTGAACAAAGTAACGATGTCTGTCAAACAGGGAGTGCCAAGTCTCTCAGTCGCAAAAATACAACAAATAAAGGATCTGATGCTGAAAACCAATCAATGGCAGCTCTAGATCACAAAAAAGTAAAAATAAAGGATGCATCTGAGGGTGAAAACCTTTTTAAGGCACCTAACGATGGGAGACTTGACACTCTTCCTGAGCACTTTCATGAGCGATCACCCATTTTGATTGAGCCCACTCAATCAATCAACTTTGGTACCACAGAAGCAGCCAGAAACATACACCTTGCAGAATCTCTAACAGAGGAAGAAAGATCGGCGTTCATCATCTTCTTTAAAGGACAGCAAATCAACTTTGCTTGGTCATATGCTGATATGCCCGGAGTCAATCCACACTTAATCATGCATCACTTGTCCATTTCTACAGGAGTTAAGCCAGTCAAGCAAAAGCTATGAAAGATGAATCCACAGGTGGCACTCATGGTCAAAACTGAACTTAAGAAATAATTGGAAGTCAGATTCATCCGACCCATTGACTATGCAGAATGGATTTCCAACATCGTTCCAGTGTCAAAACCAGATGGAAGTATCAGAATATGCACTGACTTCAGGGATGTCAACAAAGCTTGTCCAAAAGATAACTTTCCTCTGCCAAGTATCGATATAATTGTAGATCTCACAGCAGGCCATGCAATGCTCTCATTAATGGATGGTTTCTCAGGCTATAATCAAATCAAAATAGCCCCAGAAGATCAATATAAAATAGCATTCACCTGTCCTTGGGGAACGTACTATTGGAATGTTATGCCTTTTGGCTTAAAGAATGCAGGGGCCACATATCAAAGAGCAATGACAACAATATTCCATGACATGATGCATACATTTATGGAAGACTATGTGGATGATTTACTAGCTAAATCCTTCACTAGAGCTGAACATATTGGCATCCTAACAAAGATCTTTAATCGATTGGAGAAATTCCAAGTCAGGCTTAACCCTAAGAAGTGTGTCTTCGGGGTTACATCAGGCAAGTTACTAGGCTACATAGTCTCAGTTAAAGGTATTGCAGTAGATCCAGCAAAGGTCCAAGCCATTATGGACATGCCACCACCACAGAATATCAGTCAACTCAGATCTCTACAGGGATGACTTCAATCAATCAGGCGATTCATCGCTCAGCTAGCAGATAAAAGTCTCCCATTTAACCATTTACTACACAAAAATGTACCATTCAAATGGGAGGCCAAGTGTGCGGAATCTTTTTACCAAATCAAACAGTACCTGATGAATCCACCAGTTCTAGTACCACCGATCGCAGGAAAGCCACTTATTCTATATATCTCAACAACAGATATTTCACTGGGGGCACTATTGGCACAAGAAGATCAACAAGGAAAAAAACGGGCTATATATTACATCATTAGAACATTGAATGGCTATGAACTCAACTATACATTCATTGAATAAGCTTGCCTAACAGTGGTCTTCGCATCTCAAAAGTTCTGACATTATATGCTCGCACACACTATAAAGCTGGTGGGAAAAATTGATCCTCTCAAATATCTACACAGCAAGGCTGCTCTTACAGGTCGATTGGCTAAATGGGTGATGATTCTCAGTGAATTCGACATCCAATACACAGAAAGACGCGCCATCAAAGGACAAGCAATTGCAGACCAACTGGCTGAAGCACCGCTACCAGGAAAACAAACCATGGAGGTTGAATTTCCAGACAGGGATGTTCTTGCTCTTTCTCCCAAATAATGGACCCTATACTTTGACGGATCCTATACACAACATGGTTCAGGGGCCGGCATTCTATTCATCACTCCTGAAGGACACACTATGCCAAGATCATATAGGCTTATGTTTCCATGCATAAATAATGTGGCCGAATATGAGGCATTGGTCATAGGCATCAAAATGGCCGTCGAATGGAAAATCATAGAGTTAAAAGTCTATGGAGACTCACAACTGGTCATCAATCAAATCAATAACAACTATCAGACAAAGGATGACAAGCTACTACCCTACAAATGAATGGTGGATGACTTCAAACAGTATTTTGTGCACATCACCTTCGAACAAATACCAAGGTTGAACAACAAAGCAGCTGATGCAATGGCTACAATCGCTTCGTTACTCCAAATTCCAGAGCAACAGAGTCGTTACGAGTTCCTAGTAGAGCAACTGTTCCCCTTCGCCTATGACCACTCTGAATCCCATGTTATCTATGCCTTGACTGGTTCAGATTCTCCGTTATATGGACCAATATACGACTACCTCAAGCATAATATCTTACCTATTGACCAATCCCGTAACCAAAAACGTAACTTTATCTGACAAGCTGCCCGTTACACCCTTACTGCCGATACTTTGTATCGTCGAGGTCTCGATGGTACTCTTCTTCGTTGCCTTGATCGTAATGATTCTGATTCTGCTTTACACGAGCTTCACGAAGGTATTTGTGGCACACATTCAAGTGGCACTACTCTTGCTAAAAAGCTTCTACGGATGGGATATTACTAGCCTACAATGGAAAAAGATTCATATCATTTCGCCAAGAAATGTCCTAAATGCCAGATCCATGGCAATCTGATACATGCACCAGCACAGGAACTGCAGCCATTCACAACATCCTGGCTCTTTTGTCAGTGGGGACTAGACCTAGTTGGTAAAATTCACCCTTCATCATCAAATGGATACAAGTTCATTATAATAGCAACATAATACTTTACCAAATGGATAGAAGCAGTTCCCATGACCATAGTGACTGGGAAACAAATTGCTTCTTTTATCCTAAATTATTTGATCTGCAGATATGGTATTCCAAGTTCAATCATCACAGATAATGGACGGCCCTTCAAGAATCAAGATGTCCAAGAACTATGTGAAAAATTCAAAATCCAATATAGGTTCTCTACACCATACTACCCACAGGGAAATGGTCAAGCGGAAGCATCTAACAAGACAATACTGAAAATCCTCAAGAAAACAGTGAATGATGCAGGCAAAGATTGGCACGTACAACTCAATCCAGCACTTTGGGCATATAGGACCAGCATCCGCACACCTACAGGAGCAACACCATACACATTGGTATATGGATCAGAAGCCATTTTACCACTGGAGGTAGAAATCCCATCTCTCAGAGTCTCTTTGAAAGGCTTAATCCCAGATGAAGAGTATAGAGTTAACTGACTACAAGAACTTGAACTATTAGATGAAAGACGACAACATGCTTATACTCATCTCAAAGCATATCAGCAACGCATGTGCCAAAGCTACAATCACAAGGTCATTCCCCGCAACTTCAAGGTTGGTGACCTAGTCCTCAAAGAAAATCCAAGAAATCAACAAGATCGAGAAAAGAAAGGGAAATTTGAACCTAATTGGTTGGGTCCCTATGTCATCATATCAGTCTATGGATCAGGTGCCTATCAGCTAACAAATTCTGAAGGAGATGTGCTCGATGAACCAACTAACAACATTCATCTAAAGAAGTACTATACTTAAAGTAGCCTAGTGCACGGAAAATCCAAAAACAATCAAAAAAATCAGAAAATCCAGAAAAAGCAAAAACAAAGTACAATAAAAATAAATGGTGAAAACCTGGTAAACAGACGCTCTTGTGAAAGAACGGCTCCTCTATCTATTTCCATGCCATCTTATCCATCAAAACACTATCGGCCATCGCCCGACACTTAGCATATATCCATTCAGGACATACTTAACGTAGTCACTATCCTGGGTTATCCATCTGTATCTATCCTCTTACCACATTCCACCATGGCTTGGAAATCACTGTACATGATCATATCCAGAGGCACACTCAGCTCGGGGCGTTAAATTTGTTCAAAAACTTGCAACCATTCAAGACATAAAGGCTATCGCAAAACTCATAAGCTTGACATCCAACAAACAAAATTATACTTCATTACAAAAACCAAACAAAACAATTCACAAAAATACCAAGGATGGATGATTTTCTGAAGTACTAAATGTTGCATTATAGCATAAAATCTTAACTAGTTTTGCATTTTGAACTTTTTGACTTATTGGATCTTCTCCCTTTTTCTCACTAAAATGCTTCACAGCTAGAGATCATGGGGAAACTCCAATATTTTTATTAGTCTTCTATCTAGGAGGCGATCACTTGTACTGTGTGAATAATTGCCTCGAGACGTGATACGTCGAATATCACTAAAGGCCTGATTCCACTTCACGCATACAAATGATCAAATTTTGTATGTTTATGCAATACGCACTCAGGTCGTCCTGGTTCAATTATACCTTGACGCTTGTGCTATCTTGCAAAATCAAAAATCATGTAAATTTTTCTCAGGTCATTATGGTTCAATTATACCATTATGCTTGTATAAATTTTCAACATATCCAAAAATCAATAAATGCTCAATGATGATATCTACAAAGAAAGCAAACAAATGGTTATATCGGATGGCAAATACAGAATGAGGATGCTACCAAAAACATAGTTGCATATCATTTTTACATCATTAGCTGCATATCATTTTTACATCATTAATTACATATCATTTTACATTAATTACATCATAGCATATCATATTACATTTAGTTGCATATCAAATCATACATCTCATTTTCAAGATACATCTCACAACATATAAAAGCATACATCCTACATCACACATTATATCATCTATGTAAACATTACATCATCATAAAGAAAGGAAGTAACTCACATAACATGCATCCATATACACATCACATGATAAAAAATGGTGCCATCTATATATATATATATATATATCACAAAATGATCCAAATGTACAAAAGTGTCAAAACTGTGTCTAGTACAAAGAATACAATGCTCAACAAAACTACAACAGAGACCATGTCTCTCAAGTATGACTATCTCCTGACGGAGATGGTCTCGCTCCAGATGCACCCACCCCTATATCTCTAGGAGGGTCCTGTCTCGGTGGCCCCGTCACCCCTCGGCTCTCAGACCGTGACCCAGTAGTTCGAGATCGGCTGGATCTCGACTGAGAAAAACTCTGTACTCGTCGGTCCCTGGGTACTACCGCCTTATAATGCCGCCTATAGTACTCTGGCTCCTGGGCTCTGAGTGCCAACTCTCTCAGGGTGTCTCTCATGGGACCACCCGCCACTTCTCTCTGCATACTCGCCACCACCTCCTCTGCTCATCCTCACCGCTCTATCTTGGTATCTCACTCAGTGGTCAACTAAGCAATCTGTTGCTGATAAGTCAAAATCTGTGCCTGCAGCTGCTGCACAGTAATCTGTAAAGTCCGGATCTGAGCATCCTCCATATGCCCTGGAACTCAAACCTGTAGTGGTACTTGTGCTGGAGGAACCCCTCCCACTCGGCCTATCCTCGGTACTGGAGGTGGGAGTGTATCCGTCCTCCTCCTCTGGGCTGGTCAGCTAGGCTCATCCTCACCACCCACTGCAGCTAGCACCTCCCCCACTCTCCCCTCTCCACTGGCTCCGATCGCCAATCCACCTCTCCCCTTGTCTATCCTCCTCTGTCTAATTGCTCGCTCCACACCTCTCTCTCCTCTCCTCACTATACCTCCCCGCCTCCCTCTGGCTCCTCTACCTCCTCCTCCTCCATCATCCCCGTCATCTCCATCATCTCCCCCGTCTCCCTCCTCCTCATCTGAATCAAAAGCTGGCCTCATCTCCTCCGGATCCGAGATCCTAGCCACCGCCCATGCAGCAAACAATCGGGCAAACTTGTCTGTCATACTCGCATCCTGGATCTCCGGGGCATAGTCCCATATCTGCCCAGCCAACCCCACAAAATCCTCCATCGCCACGGCACTATCAATGGTCGGCCCCCAATCTTCTATATCCTGTTGCTGCCGTGCATAAAGGCACGCTCCCTGGGGAATACCCTGCTGGCACCCAAACTGCCTCAAAACTTGGGTCACCACAAACCACTCAATCACAAATGGGGTCCTCCTGATCAGGTACCGGGTCATAAATACAAAGGGCATCTCCAGCTTATCCTCCGCCCACACCTCACATCCTGTGTACGGTCTCCAGGTGACCATATCTATATCATCAAAAACCCTCCTCCAATGCTCTAGTTTGCCCAGCTTATGCTGGACAACTAGACCCCTGTATCCATAGGCATAGGCACATCCTACGGGCCTGTCCCTGTCTGCTAGTGGTCTCGCTGCTGGAATGTGTTCCCAGCACCATACTTATAATAGGGTCACGCCAGCTGACAAACTGCCGTAACCGAGGTATACTCCCTCATGCAGACTCCTGTATAAATGCGCCAATATCGCTGACCCCCATGCAAACCTCTGCCCCTGTGTCACCATCTCCTCCAAAACTAACCCCCATCCCACCAAGAATCCCTTTGACCTGCGATCAGGACAAAGGAATCCACCAATAAACCCTACTAGAACGGATGGTAGGGGTGCATAGTCTAGGTCCAAAAACTCCTGCCATGGGATCTCATAACCACAGACAGTATCATCCTGGAATATTCGACGCAGTGCCTCTGTGCCACCCTCCTCTGACTGCTTGTATGATAGTAGTGCACCTACCAAAGGAATGCGCAGAATCTGGTAACAGTCCTCAGGTGTGACTGTCATCTCTCCAGTAGAAAAATGGAAGGTGTTGGTGTCACTATGCCACCTCTCTGCCAAAGCCGTCAAAAGCCCTCGGTTCACAGTGGACCGAGGCATATCCAAGAGAGAGGTCAATCCACATCTCTCAATAATATCCAAATCCCCCTGCGACAACCGTGGTATCAATGTCTATGGTCTGGGAAATCTCTCCCATGACTGTACCACACCCAATTGCTCCTATCAACAAGCAAAACACATCCAATATCAGTTTCCACATCAAAATAAAGATATCAAAATCAAACTTACATCAACAACATGACACAATTTGCTCATCTATATCAAAGTTCACAATCCTATCATTTCATATCAACTTGTAAAACAACTCAAGTTATCAAAAACCATATCAAAACTTGTAAAACAACTCAAGTCTCCACAATCACATAAACTTGTAAAACAGCTCAAGTTTTCCACCCATATCAAAACTTGTAATACAACTCAAGTTTCCAACCCATATCGGCTTGTAACACAACTTAGGCTTCCCACACATTGAACTTGAAAATAGAACACAAAAATACATCATATTTTGATTAACACAACACATTGATATTTATACATAACTTGGAAAATCGCAAATCAAAACAAGTTATACAAACATTCATATTGGACAAATCTATCACATCACGACAGGCAAGCAAAACAAGTTTTCAAATCGGCCCATCCTGCAAATTTTTTTCAGATGCGCTAACATAGTTATTCAATGCGCTAAAAAACCCCCACGCGCTAGACTGCTTTTCCTATGCGCTAATCTATCTATCCTATGCGCTAGACTGACTCTACGCGCTAATCTTTTCTCCCCATGCGCCACCTAACCTACCCTATGCGCTAGACTCTGTCTACGTGCTAATCTATCTCTCCTAGGTGCTACTTGTTTGGCCCTATGCGCTAGGTTAACTCTATGTGCTAAACCCCCTTCCCTATGCGAACCCCTGCGACCCCTATGCGTTAGGTCTACCCTACGCGCTAACCAATTGCCCCGACACGCTACCTAACAGCTGCCCTGTGCTATTATACCTGCATGCACTAAACTATGAGTTTTATGCGCTATCCTATCTAGTTTGGACGCGACCCCTAAAATTTAACTTGATGTGCTACTCTAAACTTTGTATGTGCTAAACTAAGCCCTAGACGCGCTAAACCGAAAAACCCGAACTTTGAAATTCAAAACATGACTAAAAACGACAAAATGAAAAGTCAAAAAAAGGGTCAAAAACGTTGACTTACTGGTGGTCCGCGCGCTACAGGTCTCTGGTACCTCCGAACGCGCTCGAATCGGTGTCTATGATAAAGAATGGGCATTTTCTCTCCAGAGCAAATTCTCTTTCTCCAAAGTCAACAAAGCACAAATGAATCTAAATCAAGCTCTTTTCCCCTTTTTATAGGAGGAAAATGAAATTAGGGTTAGCCAAATGGACCTGTAATATGGTCGCGGTCTCCCCTATACCAAAACATTTGTAACTTATCGGGAGATGAATCAATTTACACACATTATACATGCACGAAATCATACACATCATACACACTTCATCAAATTAAATCAAAAATTTTCAAAAAAATATTGATTCATCTCCCGAGGGGGCATCACCATCAAATATCGAATCTGGGGCATCACCATCAAATATCGAATCTGGGGCATCACATCAAATCAAATCTGGGGCACGACTGACAAATCATAAGAGCGACACAAAAATTGCATTTAATCATAAATCACAAAAACACATCATTTTCTTTGAAATAACATGTGCACACACGTCACTTCAAAGAGGGGCAAAATGTAGACGTATAAAAATGACTATATTCCTAAATGAATATTTTATGTTCATTTCCCTATTTGATTAAATCCAATTTAATTAAATTATCCACATTCTTCTATTTTATTAAGTAAATTACTCAATTTATTTAAATAAAATTCACTATACCCATTTAATGAATAAATCATTTTATTCAATTAAATTCCCCTATCCACTTTTAATTAAATTCAAATTTAATTAAATAATTATCCTAAGTTAAATAAATCTAATTTATTTAATTTCCTCAAATTGCAACCAAATTGAATTAAATCATTTAAATCAATTAAATCCTATTATCCCCCCATCCACTTGCAAAATCCCAAACCCCTTTCTAATCCCTTCTAGAATCTTCTAATCGCTTCTAATTAACCTAACCCCTCCTCTAAACTTTGTCACATCCCTAAGCAAAGGGAAGTCACTTCTCAAAGCCTCAAAGTCTTTGATAACCATTAAAGGCTTTCAACCTTCAACCACTAAATGTCTCAAAGTCTTTGATAACCTTTGAAAGCTTCCAACCTTCAACCACTTAATCCACAAAGTCTCCATTAATGGTTAACCCAAACCCTCCTACATGGTTAGAACATTTGTTTTGACTCAACCTCTACCCAACCCAAGGGTCTCATCAGGTCTTTAATTCTTTGACCATGATTATCTCTTAAACATTTGCACAAAGGTTTATCCTTGGATTAACTCCTAATCCAGTGGGTAATCCTAACTTAGACTTGACCCTTAGCCTCTAGATAACCATGAGGTCTTCTCAGGCATTCAATGTCTCCAACCCCTTCTTTCAACCCAATCTTATGTTGACACTTGTCACCATGTCATTGGTGCAATTTACAAACATGGATCCCCAACTTTCAAACTCAACCCTTGATTAAACCATTCAATCTTAACCATCCATTGCCCTATTATTGCTATAAATAGAGCTCTCACTCCTCCATTTTCATAGATAGAATCCTCTAAATTTGAAGCATTACACTTATGCTCAAATTCTTTCAAGCTTTCATATCATTTTTATGCTCATCATTTAGCCTCTTTTAGATCAGGAATTAGACTAAATATGCATGTTTAGAGTACTTTCTTTATCATTTTAGCTCAATCATAGACTAATTATAGTATGCTAGGATAGTATTCATACTAACCTTGTCATCTTATCGTCTAGTTTATTGCATTTCTAAGATCATATATAGCTTAAAATACATCTCATACTAAAATCTATCAAAAGCATCTCTCGTTCTCACATTTGCCATCCCTAAACCATTTTGCTTAGTGATCTGAGAGCAAAAACATTGGTTTGAGGGACATTGTGAATAGAGAACCATGGGACCCTCCTTGGGAAGATGAGTAATACTACGTTACTCCATAGCTTGCACCAAGAAGTCCTGTGTGTGTGTGTGGACTAGTAATTTAACCATATTTTCACATTTTAAATTCTACCAGCCCACTTTTCCCGCATACAAAAATAAATAATTTATAATGTATTCAAGCATAATCTCAATCAAAGATAAGACTCATATCTATCAATAATCATTACTGAGAAGAATCTACTAATTAATATAATGATCATTATAAGGACGTACTAGACAAAGACACTTTATATATTTACAACTCTATGGTTTGAAAGAAAATGTACCGCGAAGTAACTTATAGTGCATAATATTAATAATATCCACTCCTTAGGTGAAAGAAACAACTCCTTGTAATTCCATCACATGATTTGTAATCCCAATAAAATTGACAACTATGATGCTACATTAGCTATTTGATGTTAAATATCTATTTTAGAAATCACAATTTAAATTTAGAAGATATAAGAAAAGAGTTGTTGCATTTTCATTCTCTCTCTCTCTCTCTCTCTCTCTCTCTCTCTCTCTCACTCACTCACACACACACACACACACACACACACACACACACACACACACACACACACAGCTCCTTATTTAACCCCCAATAGATCTATAAGTCTACCTCAATTATAAATAAATAAATGGAATTATGTAATTAAAAATATTATGTTGTGCATATGTCACTTATGAGATGTGTTGTGATGCATAACTAAATAAAATCTTGTGATGTTACCTTTCAAGCCTAGCTTGTTGAGAACTTGATACTTTGTGCAAATATTGATGTATGCATTAATCAACATGAGATCCTTGGTAAAATAGTACTTATAAATGAGGGATAGATTGTTTTACTATCTCCAATCAAATGATGTTTTAAGATGAAGACAATTATGATATACAATATTCATATGACTAAAATAAATCTCCATTCTCCAATCTGAAGAGCTTTTATATTCCACTTAATGAGTATGGAACTTTATGCCTACACCATCAAGGAAGATCAAAATATTTGGTAAATATGTAGTTAAAAGAAAATTTGAAGTGGTATTTAAATGGGTTTTTACCTAGAGATAATTTTTTTGACTTCCAGAAGTGAAATGCAACAATAAAGTGATTTTTGCACTAGGTTGAAAATGATTAACAGTAATACAAAGCAAAAGGTGAAATATATTTCTTTGTTGCAAATTAGGGACCCAATTTGGGGGGATTTTTATGTGAAATGACATATTCCTTTGTGTCAGTCAGTTGCAAATCTAAGGGCACTTAGTGTGCTAGGTGTAAACTATGGATTTAACCTAGGTCTTCTCTTCTCTTTAAAATATAATTTTGTTTTCATTTCCAAGGTTTCCAATGTGATGTTGTAAATGCGTAACTAGATACAAAGTACTAAATAGCCACAAATCTATTCTAGAATGCTATTTGATCTAAAACACACTAAATTAAACAATAAAGTGAAACTGTAATTGATAATAAATAATGAATTTTATACTTGCATGATACCAACTGCTCCCATGGGTTCCATTATGTCCTATCTTTTTGTGATCTTGTTGTTGTATAAAATTTTCTCTCAAAATAGTGCACTTCTGGTTTCAAGATGACAACACAAGAATAGACATTTGTGGTGTATGAAATGCAAAATGGATTCTAAATCCAATGAATGCAATGATAATGGATATGAGGAGAGAGATATTCTAATGTGATAAAGTTGATGATAACTAGAATGCTTGAATGCTAAAATGTTTAGATGTTAGAATGCTAGAATCCTTGAATGATCACTAGAAACTAGCTTGAAATGCAAGTTGAAGGCTTCCTTTTATTTACTTTTGAGGATTTTATCTTAGATATCATGAGATCAATGGTGGAAAAAAATTTGTTAGTGAAGTGTACAAATAGGATTGAATTGGTTAGAAGTTGAGAGAGAAAGGAGGATAACGTTCCTCCTACACTGGCAAGGTTAACGAATAAGTGGAAGGACAAGACATGTCATGATTCTCACCATGACCAATGAATGAAGAAGATGGATTAGGACTCTGGTTTGTTGAAAGTTAGAGAAAGACTAATATTTCATGAGACAATTGAACTATGAGTTGGCTTTGACCAAGGTAAGGTGGGAAGAAAATTGGAGAGGAAATAGGATGAGTGGAGGAAGAATAAGATGTGAGAGGCCACATAATGTTCCACTTCCTTTTGACTAGCGAGGATGTTGAAGATAATTATCTAATTAAATATGAATGATATATAAATATTTTAGCCACATGGCGATGAGATGACACGATGATGTGGGAGATGAGATGTAAAGGTGAAATCGATTTTAGGATTGAGGAATTAGGTTAGATGAATAATTAAATAATTAAGATTGACTTTAGAAGAATTGTCAAGAATTTAGATTGTTTAATTAAATAAGTAATATTTAATTAATAATTTTTTTTAGAGGAATAAGACAACTGTATCAAATAAATAAATAATTTTATTTATTTAGTGATAGAGGAATTAAATCATTAAATAAATAATTAATTAATATTTATATAATTATCTCTAGTCATTTTTAGGTGTATACATCCAAAATTGGGTGTCATAATTTTTGGTAGAGAGGCCATTCTACTTATAGGATTTGTTGAAGTTCAAACAATGAATGTTGTAATACTCTCCATGATAATAGAAAATAGTTCAATATGTGGCTAATATGAATGCATGTCATAGTGTTTGTGTCTTTTAGATGTAATACAATGTTATTTTAATCAAAATAATCAAGAGTTATTATGTATTTTCATTGCACACTTACTATGATGAATTTACAATTATGGCCTTTTTTCAAGGAATGCATTAAATTTTGGCTTTCAATTGAATGTTAAGGAAATTTTTGTTGTGTCGAGGATCTAAAATAAGATTAATAGTGTTTTCCAATAGTTGGTTTCACTATTATAAGATAATAATGTTTTCCAATAGTTGGTTTCACTATTATAAGATAATAATATTTTGGTGACCATTTAATTTGTGTTTAGTATATTATTGAGAGAAATTGCTTCATTTTGGACTCTACAATTGACAAAGCACTAGTCTAATTAATTTTCTTGTTCAAACCCTAGAAGGAATCAATCTAAAATTTGAAAATAAATATTTATATTACTATTGTTTGTTAATTTATTTTACATTTCACACCAAGGTTGAATAGGATCCTAGAGGATTTGAAGGAAATTAGGATAAATATTTTAAATCCGCACTACAGTGTGTCGAATTGCTATCTTCTTTTGCATCATTATTGTTTTATAATATCTTAAAATGATGTCAAGTTAAGGGTTACCCCCTAGATATTTCTAAATCTAAAGTGTGGGGGAGATAGGTGTAGGATTAATCTCTCATTCATTGGACAAATGCTTCCTTAATTATAAGAACAAGAAGTGGAAAACCTTTAGGATTTAATGACATGAAAATAAGAGAACCAATAGATTAGTGACTTCACTGGCGACAAAACTCCATTTAGTGGGCATTTGAAAAGAGTTAATACATTTTAAGAATCTAAACATTTGGGCCAGATATTGAATAATTTCATACCTAGGGAAAGAATAGGTTGTCGCTTAGTAGAAGATTTCATTAATATTGGTAAAATTGTCTTGCGAAGAAGTTCTAGTTGCTTTGAAATATTATCTTTTGAAGAGAGGTTCCAACTCTACAAAAGAAATGTATGAGGGCTACAACATATTTTTAGACATTCCATCTTTTCTACCTTCATGAGGGGTGCTATTATCATATTAAGGTCAATCATGAGTTTTAGCATTTAGTATGTTATTCATATGATTCATACGAGTTTATAGTTAATGAAATAGAATCTGAGTAGCATCAATTTGTATATGTTAATGAAACTACTATGATATCTATGTGCTAAACCAAATTCATATGGCATATGAAATATTTATTGAGTTATGTAGATTAAATAATTAAAATTATTTATTTGATGTGTAAGAGTAAAATAAATAATAAAAAAAAAAATTATTTTCTAAAGAACTGTGAACATATGAATTTTTTTTTTTTGATCGATAAAAGGCCGAGGCCAAATTTATTTTTATTATAATAAATATTACATCTCCATTCGGTGTGGGCACCGGTAGGAAAGAATGGAGATAAGAAAACCTCCGGTCTAGCCCAGAGCCCTTACAGGATAAGATAATACAAAGAATCTGTACTATTTACAATTCCTCTATTGAGGCTACAGACTGACTTTTATATACATATCAATTCTCACAAAGTTTCTATACAAAGTTTCTTTGCCAATCTTTCCTTGGAGGCTCAGTCCAGTCTGTCTTGGCGAGATCTTTAGTGCTAAGGGCCTTATCTTTCCATCCTCTCCCTCGAACCTGTAAAAATCTTAATTCATATATCTCCACCAAACAATTAGTAGCAATGTATACATATATAATTTCAAAGATCATTCAACAAATATCTATGACCTACCACCCTCTATAGGGGGATTATAGCCTCGCTATCCCTTAGCTTGAGACCCCTTTAGTCAAGTAGGTGTCAAATTAAGAGATTAGCCAGGCTACAATTCAGCCAGCTGTGAGGAGGGGGTCAGTACCAACATAACATTCTCAAAGCTACTGCTTCTTTCATAACCAAATTCATTATTGCCAGAACTGAAACATATATATCTGTTTATGCATATTCTGCCATATCCAATTTAGATAGAACATCAAGCATATATATATGTATATGCATATGCATTTATACATACATATATATATTACAAACCTGTCATATATTTCTGCA